>NC_060130.1:761607068-761908384 GCF_021461395.2 Schistocerca americana | reverse complement strand
CAGTATTTTCGAATTCAGTTCACTTGCAGCTAGTTTATTACATCAAAATATCATGTACGTCAGGTCACAGACACTATAGAAAGAAAGAAATAATTTTCAGAACAGAACTTACCTCTGTATCTTGTAGCTGTAATTCTCCAAATAATGACGTTAGCTTTTTGTCGTCTATACAGGTGTGAGCGGCAAGTCACTCTATAGCTATCCGAAACACTCAGGAGGTGGCACCACTCGTCAGAAACCGTTGCTTCCTGTAGAACCTGCACTTATGGGCACTGGTGCTAACAACAGTTAACCTTCCTTATGGTATGATACGAATTCGCAACACTCGGCATTAATGTGTTAAATGTTGGTAAATCGAAGGCGCTACGAATGCATATAATGAAGAGAAAGAAACATTTAGTATCTGATTATAAGATTAGAGGAGAACATCTTTACCACGTCACTTACGTATTCAAGAGTAATACTAAAAAGTGATATGAAACGGGATGGTCAATTAACATCGGCATTGTACAAGGCAGATGGAAGTCAGATTTGTGAAGCACGCTGGTGCTAACAATTCTGGAGTACTGTTCCAGGACAGTGGCGGCTGGTGGGCTGTAGATTAAGAGAAGTGGTACAACAATTACAAACCAACATTTTGTCTCTTCAGAACATTTCTTGAACAGGGAAAGTATAGGTCTAGTATTTAGTGTATTAGCAACTGAGAATAGAAGCTTTCGAAATGTGGTGTTACAGAAGAATGCTGAAGATTAGATGGGTAGATCACATAACTAATGAGGAGGTATTGAATAGAATTGGGGAGAAGAGGAGCTTGTGGCACAACTTGACTAGAAGAAGGGATCGGTTGGTAGGACATGTTCTGAGACATCGAGGGATCACCAATTTAGTATTGGAGGGCAGCGTGGACGGTAAAAATCGTAGAGGGAGACCAAGAGATGAATACACTAAGCAGATTCAGAAGGATGTAGGCTGCAGTAGGTACTGGGAGATGAAGAAGCTTGCACAGAATAGAGCAGCATGGAGAGCTGCATCAAACCAGTCTCAGGACTGAAGACCACAACAACAACAACACGCCCATAGTTTTTAATATTTTCTCTAGGCAACACAGTAATTTATGCAGAAGAAGTCCATTCTCATCTCCTTTCCTTCAGCAAAGTGTTCAGTTACAAAATCAGTAAAATTATGCACATAGGAAACGCTTTTTTTCTGTAGAGTACACAGCTAACGCGCTAAGTCTTTCTTCTTTCATTGCGTTTCTAATGAAAATCTGCATTCTTTTAAGTGTGTAGAAATATCTCTTTCTGATGTTCTCAATGGTATTGTACAAATGACTCGGAGAAGTTTAATTGATTCATGTAAAATAGGTTCTAAATTATCCTCGTAGATACAGTTCAGAAGTGTTAGGCCTAAAGCTCCATTGGCAGTTAGGACATCATTTCTACTGTGTATGAGTGATAATTCGTGTCGCAGTTCGGTTTCGTATAAGTCAAATAATTAAACTGTGGTCTGAAATTCTTCATCAGGAAATAACAGCTTGTGTTTTGAAAACAAACTGGACTGAAATAATGTAGTTCTGACAAGTGTTTGCTGAACCCGAAACACTCGTCAATGTTAGCCATAACTAGGTCACACACTTCCTTTGCAACAGTTTTACAGGAGTCTAAAAAACGGAGACTTTTGGGCCAGCGATCTGTACAGTTCCATTCCCGTTATACCAGCGATGATCGAGATCAAGAGAATTTCTGGTCAGTTGTATCGCTGACTTGAAATTAGACACATTTTTAAAATCTTTCATACTCTCAACGCCTGTACATTGCAGCTGATTAAACAAAATGTTGCAGTGTGGCAGGACTTTGTTGAAAAGGTGAAGCCAAAAGAGAAACTCTTAGTCGTTGTTAAGAAGTTTCCGAAGACTAACTGCCTTTCCGGTTTTTGATTAATCATTGCTACCATCATCCTCAATGATCACAAAGCACTCCGCTATTTCTCTCTTATACTCAAATATGCGCGTTTTAAAATTACATCTTATGTCAGCATTTCTTGGAAGATGTTTCTTCACAACAGTATCCAGTATTGGAGTTTTGGAGTTCTTTTCACTGACTTTGAGAAGAAAGTAATGAACCCCTGTAAACTGCTACAAAATATACGAAGATTTATGTGTTTTGTTACACAGCGCTCTACAGTGAGGGTGAGTTGCTAGGCACAACAGCGTACAAAATTTGCTCTTTCATACACTTCTTCCACTGTTACCTCCACCTAATTGTGCCTACCGCTCATAACCAGAATTCCATCATAACTCTGAGCAGTCGGTTTTTCTGGAGAGTTGTCAATCTCAAACTTTTAAGTCCTTTGAACCTTTCGCTACTTATTCCCACAGCTGCACGATCTTTAGGTGTTACGAAATTTATGAACATTTGATATACTTCCCCTTTTAATTCATACTGAATAACAAATACGAGACAAGACTGTACAATCTGTCTTCTCACCAAATTCAACTTCAACGTAATATGTTTGCGATATTTCTTTAGAAGTCAACTGGGAGCAAACAACATGTATATAGAGTCCAGCAACTCGTTCTCTATTACTAGAGGTTGAAAATACCTTTTCAGTTGTAAGCTTCTTTTATTATCACGACCCTTTTTAGGGCTCTCATAAGTCCATCCTTAGGTGTCGCAACTCAGCTGTGGCTATAGGTAGGTACCATTAGGTAGCAAACCGCGCCTAGTACAGGTCCACCGCGGCGCTCGGGGGCCACAGCTCAGTTGCGACACCTGAGGATAGGCTTATGAGAGCCCGAAACCGGTCGTGATAATAAAAGAAATTAACAACATAAGCTGTATGATCAACCTCTAGTATAATGCTCAGCTGTGGATGTTCGTCCAACAGGATTGATTGTCGTTCTCAATTGTTTTGAAAAGCTCCAAAAATACACGCTAATCGATTTTTTAATATGTTCCTTCAGCGTTGAATAGAGCTCTGCCATCAGATGACCAAACCCCAAAAATGCCAGGGTTCTCTGAAGCATCCGTTTCGTCATGTCGCCTTAGTGCAAGTTCACACTTCCCACAGAAGTTGATACAGTCGGGCAACATGCTAAGGATGTAATGATACTTAGAAACATCTACATTATACTTCTTAATCCTCGTCGTGTAAGCTGTATCCAGCTGACATCTCTTATCGACTTTGCTAAGCATAGCAAACTCGAGGTTACTATTTGTGTGTGGTTCACTCAGTTTACGTTTTATGGTCTTATCAGCTTAGTGTACAATCAAGTGCGAGGCTCGTGGCCCGGTATTCGGGCCAAATGTCATTATCGCGAACCCGGCCCATGGTCAGCTTCACGGGGTTGGCCTGCGGTACGGCCGTCTGGCCAAATGTAAACATCATGAGCCTGGATTGTGGTACGACGGTCACGACTTGTGATGTGCCTAACAGCCACAACACAGACCAGGCTCATGATACGTTTCTATTATCGCTTTGTATCACTCTCAGTTACATTTTATTTTTGGTCATGTTCGCACATCGAAATATACATTCTTAAATATTGAGGACGTATACCCACAAAATGTTTTCAAAACATAAGTGTTGTAATAAGAACACATGCTTTATGTTGAAACTTCTGCAACCGACAATGATAGTAGTGACAGCATACGTCCTGTACGACAAAAATGCAAGCGATTAGGCCAACACTGGACTTGAAAAAAATGCGAAATTGCCCAAAAATCTGGAACCATACAATGACCCCTGAAATGAAAGAGACAACCTTACGTCACGTAGGAGTGAATAAAAGAGAACTAGATATGTTTAATATAATACACACATCAAAAAAAGTTTTGCATCACCACGGTTCGCAGAACTCCTGAAGATAGATGTTGGCTGTGGATATTTTGTCACAGACACAGTCCCTTTGACTGTTCGGAGTTGTCACTAAACCCGCCCAAAGGTGTAAGCAATCATGCATGAGTAGCGCCTATCAGTTCCACTCATTCCACCAGGAAGGAGGTACACGGATTGTGTTGTCTGTAGTTCAACCATTCCTAGACGGTCAATACCGCGGTTCGATCGCGTCCGCATTGTTACTTTGTGCCACGAAGGGCTCTCAACAAGGGAAGTGTCCAGGCGCCTCGCAACGGACCAAAGCGATGTTGTTCGGACATGAAGGAGACACAGAGAGACAGGAACTGTGGATGACATGCCTCGCTCAGGCCACCCGAGGGCTACTACTGCAGTGGATGACCACTACCTACGAATTATGGCTCAGAGGAACCCTGACAGCAACGCCACCATGTTGAATAATGCTTTTCGTGCAGCCACAGGACATCGTGTTACGACTCAAACTGTGCGCAAGAGGCTGGATGATGCGCAGCTTCACTCCCGACGTCTGTGGCGAGGTCCATCTTTACAACCGCTACACCGTGCAGCGCGGTACAGATGGGCCCAACAAAATGCCGAATGGACCGCTCAGGATTGGCATCACGATCTTTTCACCGATGAGTGTCGTATATGCCTTCAACCTGACAATCGTCGGAGACGTGTTTGGAGGCAACTCCGTCAGGCTGAACGCCTTAAACACACTGTCCAGCGAGTGTAGCAAAGGTGGAGACTCCCTGATGTTTTAGGGTGATATTATGTGCAGCCGTCGTACGCCACTGGTTGTCATGGAAGGCGCCGTCACGGCTGTAGGATACGTGAATGCCATCCTCCGACCGATAGTGCAACCATATCGGCAGCATATTAGCGAGGCATTCGTCTTCATGGACGACAATTCGCACCCCCATCGTGCACATCTTGTGAATGACTTCCTTCAGGATAACGACATCGCTCGACTAGAGTGGCCAGCATGTTCCACAGACATGAACCCAGCGAACATGCCTGGGATAGATTGAAAAGGGCTGTTTATGGACGACGTGACCCACCATCCACTCTGAGGGATCTACACTGAATCGCCATTGAGGAGTGGGACAATCTGGACCAACAATGCTTTGATGAACTTATGGATAGTATGCCACGACGAGTACAGGCATGCATTAATGAAGTGGGCGTGGTACTGAGTATTAGCGGTACCGGTGTGTACAGCAATCTGGACCATCACCTCTGAAGGTCTCGCTGTATGGTGTTAGAACATGCAATTGTCGTTTTCATGAGCAATAAAAAGGGCGGAGATGATGTTTATGTTGATCTCTATTCCAATTTTCTGTACAGGTTCCGAAACTCTCGGAACCGAGGTGATGCAAAACTTTTATTGATGTGTGTATTTGATAACATGTTCTAGGAGAATATTGTAACTGAGACTAACAGGTACACAGAACAAATACGAACCAATCCAAACAGAATACGAAGTATCATCAACAATAGATTTCCTGTGGATTGAAATGAAATTAACAGTTGTTTTACACTGTCCATAATAATGGTGCAAGTGAAAAAAAAAAAGAATTCAACAGAAATGTTAGAAGAGGACTGTTGTAGAAACGCCGAAATTAAAAAAAAACGATGCCACTAAAAAAATATCTACAAATTAAAATATGTTTTCTTGCACTTTGCAAATAACGATCTGATTGCCACTACAGAAAAATTGAGCAAAGTAAGACCTGTGACCAAATTTGAATCAACAATTTAAAGAAGTGTATACAGTGAAACAGGACATTACTATCGATGAATCCCTCATGAAATTTAAGGGACGCATATCTTATAAACAATGCAATCCATCAAAAAGGGTAAGATTTGGTAATGAATTTTAAAATTTTGTGAGTCAGATTCGGGTTACTGCTATAACTTTAAAATGTATATGGGCCATAACCGGATAAACTGCGATGATAGCACCTTCGAAAGTGTTGTCAATGAACTATCACAGTCAGTGTTACACAGACGACACACTTTATACCCATATAATTGGAACTCTCCGCCAAAGTTATTCATGGTATTATCCCCCAGTTATAAAACAAATGTCACTAGCACATTTTGTGCGAATAGAAAGAATATGCCAAAAGGTTTCTGTAATGAAAAATTAAAGAGGGGGGAATACAGAATGAGGAGCTGCAGTCGAATGCTCACTGTAAAGTGGAAGATAAGCGAGATGTTCATATTACGACGACAAAGCACGAAGCAGTAAAAATGATTACACAAGAGTCCAGTCGCACTTTGATACGAAGTTATATTATTTGGCAGAACAAGGGAATTATTGGAATTGCTCAGCAAGACTACAGCTGATTTGGCGTAAGTTGATCCCTGACAGTTGCAGTGGGCTGGGTGCAGCAGTTTCGAGGGCGTACCTCAACCAGTAACGTAAGGAGATTTTATAAACGTGTCTATGGCAACGGCTCAATGTTGTCACAGCTCTGTAGAAGGTTACCGTTTTCGCCTGCAGCCTTTAGCTAAAAAGCTTACAACAACAGCTGTGAGCTGTCAGGGATCTTCTTACGCCATCTACACTACAGCCAAATATTAAAGGATATCGAAAAATTTTCTGTTAGCTGTTCTATACTGGCCTTTTCAACTTGTACATTTTGTGCGAAAAATAACGGGACAAAATAAGCTACATTCATAATAGGATTAAAATCGCTGAATCATTACTGAAGAATAAAGAAAAACCAGATTATAAACGACGAGAACGAGTATCGTATCGTATAAAGATTTATTAGAGAGACTGCATGCAAAATGCTGAACCCATTTTCCCAAGCATATTGACCAAGAAACATCAAAATTAAGGCCATCAAGACTATGTAAAGTTTGCACGAAAAATAAGTAAACGTAGCAAAACAACATCGGAGAACAGAAGATCCAAAGTCTCAGTACACGTACCAATGTTTTTCGAACGAAAGCACACCTTTGAAGGTTGCTGACTTCTGTTGTTGCTTTTTGTGAAAGTGTTAATTTGTGAATTTCGAATGCATTCAGTAATTGGAGATCAATGGTATTGATTTATATACACAACTGTAAGTTAAAACTGCTACACCAAGAAGAAATGCAGATGATAAACGGGTATTTATTGGACAAATCTATTATACTAGAACTGACATGTGATTATATTTTCACGCAATTTGTGTGCATAGATTCTGAGAAAACAGTACCTAGAACAACCACTTCTGGCCGTAATAACGGCCTTGATACGCCTGGGCATTGAGTCAAAACAGATGTTGGATGGCGTGTACAGGTACAGCTGCCCACGCAGGTGAGAGATCTGGAGAATGTGCTGGCCAGGGCAGCAGTCGAACATTTTCTGTATCCAGAAAGGCCCGTACAGGACCTGCAACATGCGGTCGTGTATTATCCTGCATAAATGTAGGGTTTCGCAGGGATCAAACGAAGGGTAGAGACACGGGTCGTAACACATCTGAAATGTAACGTCCGCTGTTCAAAGTGCCGTCAATGCGAGCAAGAGGTGACCGAGACGTGTAACCAATAGCACCCCATACCATCACGCCGGGTGATACGCCAGTATGGCGATGACGAATACACGCTTCCAATGTGCGTTCACCGCGATGTCGCCAAATACGGATGCGACCATCATGATGCTGTAAACAGAACCTGGATTCATCCGAAAAAATGACGTTTTGCCATTCGTGCACCCAGGTTCGTCGTTGAGTACACCATCGCAGACGCTCCTGTCTGTGATGCAGCGTCAAGGGTAACTGCAGCCATGGTCTCCGAGCTGATAGTCAATGCTGCTGCAAACGTCGTCGAACTGTTTGTGCAGATGGTTGTTGCCTTGCAAACGTCCCCATCTGTTGACTCAGGGATCGAGACGTGGCTGCACGATCCGTTACAGCCATGCGGATAAGGTGCCTGTCATCTCGACTGCTAGCGATACGAGGCCGTTGGGATCCGGCACGGCGTTCCGTATTACCCTCCTGAACCCACCGATTCCATATTCTGCTAACAGTCATTGGATCTCGACCAATGCGAGTAGCAATGTCGCGATACGATAAACCGCAATCGCGATAGGCTACAATCCGACCTCTATCAAAGTCGGAAACGTGATGGCACGCATTTCTCCTCCTTACACGAGGCATCACAACAACGTTTCACCAGTCAACGCCTGTCAACTGCTGTTTGTGTAGGAGAAATCGGTTAGAAACTTTCCTCATGTCAACACGATGTAGGTGTCGCCACCGGCGCCAACATTGTGTGAATGCTCTGAAAAGCTAATCATTTGCATATCACAGCATCTTCTTCCTGTCGGTTAAATTTCGCGTATGTAGCGCGTCATCTTCGTGGTGTAGCAATGTTAATGGCCAATAGTGTAATATTGTATTGATTGATAATAAATCTTTTCTGGTATTTCTACCACTATATGTCCGCTATGTAATACGGAATTGACCACTAGGTGTCACGAATGGTGGACCCGCCAGTATAAAAGGAGGCAGGGAGTACTGCGCCATCAACAGAGAAACACTGATAGCAGAATAGGTCTGCCAGGAGAGTTCAGTGACTTCGAACGTGAAATGGTCATTATACGAGGTGTTTCGGAATGAATATCCGGATTTTAAGGCTTTAAGGCGTTTATAATATTCAACTTACAATTATAAATAACAGCAAATGAAAGAGCAACTTCAACTGTTTTTCTTACCAGTTCAAATGGCGCCGGCCTCTGGTGGCCGAGCGGTTCTAGGCGCTTCAGTCTCGAACTGCGCGACCGCTACGGTCGCAAGTTCGAATCCTACCTCGGGCATGGATGTGTGTGATGTGCTTAGTGTTGTGGATTGGCATGAGAGCCAACCCGTAGGAATAGAGGAAGCCGAAAGGCACGCGTTTAAGCTCACGCAGGCTGGCGTGAGGTCTGGAACAGGACAAGGTAATTAGAACTTAGAAAAAAGGAGGTAACTGGTAGAATACTTAACTTTAATCCATTAATGTTGAACGTAGCTCTTGTCTGTACATTCTTTACAATATCAATAGCAACTGATAATGGCGCCTTGCTAGGTCGTAGCAAATGACGTAGCTGAAGGCTATGCCAACTATCGTCTCGGCAAATGAGAGCGTATTTTGTCAGTGAACCATCGCTAGCAAAGTCGGTTGTACAACTGGGGCGAGTGCTAGGAAGTCTCTCTAGACCTGCCGTGTGGCGGCGCTCGGTCTGCAATCACTGATAGTGGCGACACGCGGGTCCGACGTATACTAACGGACCGCAGCCGATTTAAAGGCTACCACCTAGCAAATGTGGTGTCTGGCGGTGACACCACACTTAGGTTAGTTAGGTTTAAGTAGTTCTAAGTTCTAGGGGATTGATGACCTGAGATGTTAAGTTCCATAGTGCTCAGAGCCATTTGAACCATTTCAAATGGTTCAAATGGCTTTGAGCACTATGGGACTTAACATCTGAGGTCATCAGTCCCCTAGAACTTAGTTCTAGTTAAACCTAACTAACCTAAGGACATCACATACATCCATCCCCGAGGCAGAATTCGAACCTGTGACCGTAGCAGTCGCGCGGTCCCAGAACCGCTCGGCCACCGCGGCCGGCTTTCTTACAAGTGTCCGAAGTGAGCACCAGTCGTTACAAGGCACACATCGAGTCGATAGGCGAGTTCTTCCCAAACGATCATCGGTGTGCCTGGAGTAATTGTTTCAACAACTGCTTCAATCCTGTTTCTGATGGCGGGTGGATCAGCTGGTAGCGGAGGAAAGTACACACGATTCTTTATGAATCCCGCAAAGGTAAAAATCGCAAGGCGTGAAATCAAGTTGTCATCCGCACACTTGTGGTCAATCCAGCGGTCAAGTACTACGTCATTTAACCAATCGCTTACTGAGTTATGCCAGCGAGGTGGCACATCATCTTGCTGTCAAATAAAGTTCTGTGGTCCAGCTTCTTCCAATTGAGGAAAGAAATGTAGCTCCATCGCATCTAGATATAAACACTAGCTACAGTTGCTTCACTGAAAAAGAAAGTCTCACAAAGTTTCCGTCGGGATATGGAACAAGAAAATTCAATTTACGGGAGTTCTGTTGCAACTGTTCCATCTCGTGGGAATTTTTTGATCCTCAGATACGCACATTTAGGGTTTACATTTCACTTAAGTTAAATATCGATTCATCACTGCAGACGACACAATCCAGAAAATGTTCATCGTCATGCAGTTTGCAAAGTTGGCACGATAACCGTACCATAGTCTTTATGTGCAGAAGCACAAGTGTACAAACAAAACTGTTGTGTGGCTTTTTCATTTGATGTATTATTTGTAATTGTAAGTTGTATGTAATAAATTCTACAAAGCCATAAAGCCCCAATATTCATTTTGAAACACGTAGTATGTCACCAAAGTAACATACCCATTAGGGATATTTCAGTTGTTGTAAAGCTGCCAAGTCGTCTGTTTGTGATGCAACCGTGAAATGGAAACGTGAAGGAACCACCAAAGCTAAACAAAGAACTTTAGAACTGACATGTCCACTTTAACGTGCACTCTGTACTCTGTAAAATGGTGGAACTTACCATTTTTCATGTTAACAAATCGTTTCCGTAGATGAAACAAGTGGTAACTGAAAAGAAATACTTGAACCAATTCGGAATTGAAACCTATCCTTTTTAATTAATAGTCTAGCATAGATCGACTGAACCAGCGAGCTATACAGATACTGCAGAAAAACATATTCATGCAGTCATTTACTAGCTGAAAGCTTCTAATTACAGTTCATGAAACACGTGTAGGTCTCGAGAATGAAGTTATCTGGTTGTCATTTGCGAAGGAAGAAAAGGACAGAATAGCTACAAAAATTGTAATGAAAATTCCACTTGAAAATATAACCAGTTGCTGCTTTACTTAGTCTGCTAGAATGGCTGCCATCATGTAGGATCATGATTCCCTTACTGCAGAAGCACCTATCACTGCCCTCGATAGCCTAGGCAAAATGTCACTAAAGCAATATTCTATCTACCTGCAGTTTTAATCTTCTTCTTCTTAAGTTGCCAATCCTAAGATTGATTTGCAGCAGCTCTCCATTCAGTGCGATTGTCGGCCAGCCTCTTCAATTCCGTGAAACTTCCGCATCCTAGGTCCTGCATTATCTGGCTTATGTACTTTCTTCTAGGTCTGCCTCTTGCCCTTTTGCCCTCCACAAGGCCTTCCATTATAGTGTGGAGAAGACTTTCATGTCTCAGAATGTGTCCCATCCATATATCTCTCCTCTTCTTGACCGTCTTCCAAAGAACTGGAACTTCCTCCGCTCTCTGCAGGACTTCTTCATTTGTCATCCTGGCCGTCCATGGAATTTTTAACATCCTTCGCAGACACCACATTTCGAATCCTTCAATCCTTCTTCTTTCGTCCTCTCCAAGTGTCCAGGTTTCGCTGCCGTAGAGAAGCACACTCCCAACAAAGGTCTTTATTAACCGCTTCCTTAACGACAGACTTATCATATTTGATGTGAGGAGTCCTTTCCTTTTATAGAATGCAATCTTTGCCTGATTTATTCTACTTATTACATCTTTCCTACTACGACCATCTGATGTTATTCTGCTTCCCAAGTAGACAAAGTCTTGTATTTCTTTCAGCTTCTCTCCATTCAGCCTTATATTCGTAATTGCTTGATTATTTTGTTTGCTTGCAACTAAGATTTTTGTTTTTGACTTATTAATTTTCATGTTGTACCGTGTAGCAAGAGTGTTTTCCATTTCCTCCAACACTACTTGTAATTCTTCCTCATTTTCCGCTAGGACAGCAATGTCATCCGCAAAACGCAGCATATCAACTATTTTTCCCTGGATCCTGATTCCATTAGCTTGTCCTAACTTTTCTCTGACCTCGTCCATTGCTTTCTGTATGTACATATTTTGCTTGTTGTTGATGTTCCCCACATCTCACTATTGCCACCTCTTTTTTGTATATGTTCCATATCGTTCTCCTGTCCTTGTACTTAGCTCCAGTTTCCCTCAATATCTGGAATAGTTTTTTCCATTCAACCTTATCAAAGGCTTTTTCGAGGTCAATAAATGCTATGTAGGTGTCCTTTCCTTTTTCCATTCTTTTTTCTATTATGAGCCTTAGGGCCATAATGGCTTCTCGCGTACCTCTCCCTCTTCTAAAGTCAAACTGGTCTTCTGTGAGCATGCATTCCACGTTCCCTTCAATTCTTCTGAGGAGGATGGTCGTCAAAATTTTTGATGCATGTGATGTTAGGCTGAGGGTTCTTTATTGTGCACACGATTTTGCTGGCATTTCCTTTGGTAATGGAACAATAATACACTTTTTGAAGTCCTCAGGCAGCTCTCCAGTATCATATATTTGGCAGATTAATTCATACAATTTATCTTTTATTTCTGTTCCAGCTGCTTTGATGATTTCTGCAGGCAATGAGTCAATTCCTGGTGCTTTTCCGTGCTTAAGTGCCTGTAGTGCCTGAGCAAATTCAGACCTTAGTATGCTGTGTCCTAGTTCATCTTTATCTACTTCGTCCTCACTTTCAATCATGTCATCTTGTACGTTGCCTCCATATAATTTCTCTAGGTATTCCTTCCACGTAAGTTTTAATCATTTACCCATAAATTATGAGAAAACGTAACACAGACTCCAAAAAGGACAACATAAATGTCACAGTAAAACTAGAGAGACATATTTTTTTCTCAGTCCAGAGCATTGTTCTCCACAATACCATCAAATACAGATATTGTCACGTTATGATTGGATACAGTGAATGATATTATTCTGCAGGTCTTACAAAAAAGAAGCATTGTGTCTAACAGACTTAAATCACACCCTATTACGGAAATTATTGCTTTAAATGACGTTAATATGCCATGTATATGCAAAAAAACTGGAAATAAAAGACCCTGAAACCATAAAATAAAAACTGAAGCATTTAGTGAAAACAATTACCATGAAGGGAGAATATAAACTGCTATTGAAAAAAAAAGAGTCGGTACAGATGTACAAGCAAGGTTTATAAATCACTTTACACAGTAAATGTAAAACTCTGGATATAACTTGGAGGGATACAAGATAGTGTTTACTGTAAATGCAACGCAAAGTGGCCATATGTTGGAGTACTCACTGAAAATGATGGAGCCTAGGACGTTTACTATATTATATAAATCAAAATTATTTTTATAAATCTTCATCCTCATTTGGATCTGCTTAAAAAGGATGCCAACATTGTATCTAAATGTGGTTGGAATGTATTGGGAGGAATTGGTAATATACACCCAAGAGGATGTGAAATAGCTTAATAGTATTACCACACTATTACTGCAGGAAATAAAAGACAAAATTAAAATTCCTGAGGGCTCTTGGCTCGAAGAAGTGTTGCACAGGCTGTACACAAGTGCTATGTATAGCATTTTGCGGGTTTCAACATCAAGGATGTGATCACTGCATATACCATGTCCCGATCATGAGGCTCTGGCAAGTCGTGTATTGGGTTCAGACAAACTAAGTTTTTCATAAATAACGCACACAATTTATACATGGAAATAACACTGTGGTGACTGAAGAGGGTACATCGTGCATTGAACCAAGTCGGTACAAAGACTGAAAAATAGAAATGTTTTGGTGCCATGTAGGGTAAAGAGAAAAAGATAGCCAGCTCTGGATACACACTGATTTGCTGCTACATTTGAATCACTTATAAAATACTAAGCTGTAATTGGGAGATCTAAATATTTGTGTGTGTGTGTTGGCTTTGAAGCTTTCTAATTGACCCATTTACAAGAATGTGGCATGGCTAGGGAAGGATGGAGGGGAGGTGAATGGCCATGTGGACATTATGCTGTCACAACCACTACCACTCTTCTCGTTGCTGCCTTGCCCCTGCATGTAGGCAACCCTAAAGTCTATTGTCAATTTCTGTCCAGAATGCCCATTACTTTCCTGCTCATATCTTTTGAATTAGGATCTTACTTGCTACACTAAGGTGGCTACCAAATTTCAGTCATCCATAACGCAATAAAAACAAAAACATACAAAAAATAAAATTATGTGAATAACATAATCATAAGGCAGTGCCCATGACTTTTAACGCTATAATAGATTACTGCATGATCGCATGGCAATTCAAAGAGATAGGACATGTTAGGTATAAGTCAATATAAAACTCGGGATGGAAAACTAATTTATATGTGTAAATATATCCTGGAACAGGAAATGCTCAAGGTTAACTGAAACTTCAACTGTATCATACTAAATACATACCTAACAAAATATTTAAAAATGGCAAAGACAATCACCAACTCCTAGTTATTCTTTCTTTCTTTAACAGGTGCCATGGCCTGCACTGACGCAGGGTCGGCATTGTTAGGAACGGATTTGGCAAGGTTAGTATGAAGGGGTGGCCGAATGCCCTTCCTGCCGCCACCCTGTACCCCCCGGGATGGAATCAGTGTACCCCAGCAGTCTGCATCTAGTGTAATTCATGGAAGAGTTTGAACGTGTTCAGATGTCGGCGAGTCATGTAACTGAGGCGGAACGTGGGGACTAGCCAGGTATTCACCTAACGGGATGTGGAAAACCGCCTAATAACCACATCCAGGCTGGCCGGCACACTGACCCTCGTCGTTAATCCGCCGGGCAGATTCGATCCGGGGCCAGCGTGCCTACCCAAGTCCAGGAAGCAGCGCGTTAGTGCTCTCGGCTATCCTGGTGGGTCACCAACTCCTAATTATATATAAACAATATTGGAAATTCATAAAGAAAAAACATGTCTGCTAAACAGTAGGCATTGCACAGAACTGAAAATGGACATGTGTTATAAAAAACACGCTTTACTACAACATGAAAAGGGATGAAACCATTGTTGACCTCTGCAACAAAAAAGTGGAGCCTTTCGAAATGACAAATAAAAGATGTTCATACATTATGACTGCCAGTTTGGTTTGTGGGGATTGAAGAAACCAGACTACAAAGGCCATCAGTCTGACTGCCAGTAACACGAGCATTTGTGAACAGACGATTGTTGATGACATGGAAACTGAAATCATGAACAGAAAATGCAAAATGTTGAAAACAATTTTCAGTTGTTCGTGACATCCCTCTATGTTTCTGTATGGAATCTGTAAGTGATTTATCTTTGCACTTAACCTTAATGTATCACAGATACTGTGACCAGAGGGCTATTCCCCAGCAGAAGGACACCCAGTTGAAAACACCTGTAGTGTGCACTAATTTAGAATATCTTCTGAATTTAAGCACAGTGTCCCACATAAACCAAAATGTCCTTCTCCTTAGAAATATGCATGGGTTTAGGAAATGAGTACTAGTATAAGAAAGAAACCCACACTGCAGTCTTAACATAAAATTAAAGCTGTCCTCAAGTCAATGGTTTGTGTGAATATTCCAGTGCTTTAGTAGACATTGTCCCATTGAAGATGATATGCCTTTGTCTTCCTCCAACCTTTATAGTTATGGGAGCAACTACACTGTATTATGCACCCTAAACCTTTTTCACGTTATTTCAGAAAGCTTTTGATTCAACATTGCACCAATATTTGGCAAAGGAAAAAAATACAGCCAGATTTGTAACTGGATTGAGAACTTCTTGATGGGCAAAAAGCAAGAGATTATCGTGTATGGAGAGTTATAAACAGATATGGAGGTATTGTGAGGTGTATTCAAGGGAAGTGGCAAAAAGCAAGAGATTATCGTGTATGGAGAGTTATAAACAGATATGGAGGTAGTGTGAGGTGTATTCAAGGGCAGTGTGACACTACACAGCTGACACTATTACCCAGTAGCGGCAGCTGTGTAAGAACACAAGAGCACATGGACACACTAACTCTCGACACCTTGCAGATTTATTGGTTATTTTTCTTTGAATGCTGTTAAACGTAAGATAGATGCTACAATCTGAAAGATACAACACTTAAATCTAGCGCACCATTGCTCCTCTAGACTCTGTGGAACTTGACATCAGGGTCGCAAGCACACCTTCAGTTGTAAAAATTTTAAGGAACTTTTGAGCATGCGCAAATCGCGTGACGTAATTGCCTGATGGGCCAAACACACACGGATTTGATAAACAACAAGCACAGTTCACAGGTAGTCCTTGCCACTCAACTAGAACTTTACATCGGTGCCACCAGGTGGTAGCACACTGCGGCAGACTTTTCCCCATTCGCTTCGTGTAAATCCTACTAGATGATAGCACACTCATCAGATATGGTAATTCACTCACTATATACTGTGGTAAAATTAGATCGGACGTCAGTACATGCTAAAGTTGTACTGACAGTAAATCTATTTTGTGGGTTTTTGCATGAGTTATAGTACAGGGTGATTCAAAAAGAATACCACAACTTTAAAAATGTGTATTTAATGAAAGAAACATAATATAACCTTCTGTTATACATCATTACAAAGAGTATTTAAAAAGGTTTTTTTCACTCAAAAACAAGTTCAGAGATGTTCAATATGGCCCCCTTCAGACACACGAGCAATATCAACCCGATACTCCAACTCGTTCCACACTCTCTGTAGCATATCAGGCGTAACAGTTTGGATAGCTGCTGTTATTTCTCGTTTCAGATCATCAATGGTGGCTGGGAGGGGTGGCCGAAACACGATATCCTTAACATACCCCCATAAGAAAAAATCGCAGGGGGTAAGATCAGGGCTTCTTGGAGGCCAGTGATGAAGTGCTCTGTCACGGGCTGCCTGGCGGCCGATCCATCGCCTCGGGTAGTTGACGTTCAGGTAGTTATGGACAGATAAGTGCCAATGTGGTGGCGCTCCATCTTGCTGAAATATGAATTGTTGTGCTTCTTGTTCGAGCTGAGGGAACAGCCAATTCTCTAACATCTCCAGATACTGTAGTCCAGTTACAGTAGCACCTTCGAAGAAAAAGGGACCAAAAACTTTATTGGCTGAAATGGCGAACAAATGTACAACTAAATGAAACTTTATAGCTCCCTTAATTCGCCGACAGATAGTGCTTAGCGCTGCCTTTTGTCGTTGCAGAGTTTTAAATTCCTAAAGTTGTGGTATTCTTTTTGAATCACCCTGTATATTAAGTTATGAATTTTATCGTAACGTCATTCATTTGAGGCGCTGAGAATCGTAAGTGCCTAAAGTACATCGCTGTCGATTATGAGGTTGTAGCATTTATTCATGCTTCTGAAGTCAGTTGACCTTATGATGAGTCATGCTTATCTGTGCTGTAGGCCCACATCGCATACATGAAAATTCACGAAAAGCTGTATCACTGGTTTCTTTGATATTCACTCAAATGTGGTATTGACGGCGGTGTGCATTACGCCATTATGGATCTCAGTGTCTCACGTATATTCTAGTCAAGTAACCTTGTTAGTAGACGTTACTACTTGACTAATTTCCACAACGAAATTCTGTCTCGAAATCTGGCAGAAAACCCAAAGAGATTCTGGTCATACATAAAGCACACCAGTGGCAAGACGCAATCAATACCTTCACTGCGCGATAACAACGGTGAAGTCACTGATGACAGTGCCACTAAAGCAGAGTTGTTAAACACGGTTTTCCGACACTTCTTCACCAAAGAAGACGAAGTAAATATTCCTGAATTCCAATCAAGAACAACTGAAAAGATGAGAAACATAGAAGTAGATATCCTCGGTGTAACAAAGCAGTTTAAATCACTTAATAAAAGCAAGGCCTCCGGTCCAGATTGTATACCAGTCAGATTCCTCTCAGAGTATACTGATAAAATAGCTCCATATTTAGCAATTATATACAACCACTCGCTCACAGAAAGATCCGTACCTACAGACTGGAAAATTGCTCAAGTCACACCAATACCCAAAAAGAGAAGTAGGAGTAATCCGCTGAATTACGGGCCTGTATCACTAACGTCGATTTGCAGTAGGGCTTTGGAACCTATACTGTATTCGAACGTTATGAAGTACCTAGAAGAAAACGATTTATTGACACACAGTCAGCACGGTTTCAGAAAATATCGTTCTTGTGAAACATAACTAGCTCTACACACTGTGAAGTAATAAGTACTATCGACAGGGGACGTCAAATTGATTCCATATTTTCAGATTTCCAGAAGGCTTTCGACACCGTTCCTCATAAGCGTCTTCTAACCAAACTGCGTGCCTACGGAGTATCGCCTCAGTTGTGCGACTGGATCCGTGATTTCCTGTCAGAAAGGTCACAGTTCGTTGTAATAGGTGGAAAGTCATCGAGTAAAACAGAAGCAATATCCGACGTCGCCAAGGAAGTGTTATAGGCCCTCTATTGTTCCTGATCTATATTAACGACATAGGAGAGGATTACTTGCAGATGATGCTGTCATTTACCGTCTTCTAAAGTCATCAGGTGATCAAAACGACTTGCAGAAGATTCAGATAAGGTATCTGTATGGTGCGAAAAGTGGCAATTGACCCTGAATAAAGAAAAGTGTGAAGTTATTCACATGAGTACTAAAAGAAATCAGCTAAATTTTGATTGCGCGATAAGTCACACAAATCTGAAGGCTGTAAATTCACCTAAATACTTAGGGATTACAGTCACAGATAACCTAAATTGGAACGATCACGTAGATAATATTGTGGGTAGAGCAAACCAAAGACTGCGATTCATTAGCAGAACACTTAGAAGGTGCAACAGGTGTACTAAAGAGACTGCTTACACCACGCTTGTCCGCCCTATTCTGGAGTATTGCTGTGCGGTGTGGGATCCGCATCAGGTGGGACTGACGGATGACATCGAAAAAGTACAAAGAAGGGCAGCTCGTTTTGTGTTATCTCGAAAGATGGGAGCAGTGTCATAGACATGATACATGAACTGGAGTAGAAATCATTAAAACAAAGGCGTTATCCATTGCGACGGGATCTTCTCATGAAATTTCAATCACTAGTTTTCTCCTCCGATCGCGAAAACATTCTGTTGCCATCCACCTACATAGGGAGAAACGATCATCACAATAAAATAAGCGAAATCAAGGCTCACACAGAAAAATGTAAGTGCTCGTTTTTCCCGCGTGCCGTTCGAGAGTGGAACGGTAGAGAGACAGCTTGAAGGCCGGCCGGGATTAGCGGAGCAGTAGAAGGCGCTGCAGTCATGGACTGTGCGGCTGGTTCCGGCGGAGGTTAGAGTTCTCCTTCGGGCATGGGTGTGTGTGTTTGCACTTAGGATAGTTTAGGTTAAGTAGTGTGTAAGCTTAGGGACTGATGACCTTAGCAGTTAAGTCCCATAAGATTTCACACACATTTGAACATTTGAACAGCTTGAAGGTGGTTCTTTGAACCCTCTGCCAGGCACTTTACTGTGAATAGCAGAGTAATCACGTAGACGAAGATGTATACTTTAATCATCTCCACAAACGGCACTCTGTGTTTGGAGTTGGTTGTTCACTGTGCGGGTATCGGCTTTCGTGTGCACTGTAAACATGAACTATGTTGAATCTATTTGAAATGCTAACAGAAAAGTAAACCTGTGAGGAGGGAACTTGAATTGTGCTTGGTATCTCACTAGGTAGAGCACTCGCCCGGGAGTGGCAAAGGTCTCGAGTTCGAGTCACGGTCCGGCACACAGCTTTAATCTGCCAGAAAATTTCGTATCAGCGCACACTCCTCTACAGACTTAACATCTCATTCTAGGAACAGAAAAGTAAATTACCAAGAAAAGCCGCAAAGGAACTAGGGCCTGCGAGAACAGATCCTTTAATTGAGAGAGTGACGAAATGAAACAAGCTTGACTACAAGCGAACATTTAACAAGGAAGTGTACGGTAAGCACAACTTGTTGTATGGGTACAGCATAAGAATATCTAATTTTCAGCCCGGAAGTAAATTTGTGAACTAATACATCTCTTAGGGATCTTGTGCATTGCCCCCCCCCCCCCCCAAAATAAAAAAAAAATAAATAAAAAAAAATGGAAAAGCACGAAAACTTCCACTTACACAAAAATGTGAAATGGAGAGTTGCGAAAGCTTACATAGTATTTCGTTATTACCCTAAACTGTATTTAATTATGCACAAAACAACAAAAGTCCACAAAAACATTTCTTTCTTTTGTCAAATAAGTTATGCATTTTATTATTATTACTCTTATTTTTATTAATGTTGTATTTATTATTGGCAGTGGCTGTAGTTGTAAATTTGTTGATAAGCATAACTGTTATACAGCAGATGCTATTAATTTCACACTCTCAAATTTATCTGAATCTAAAAATTTGTGAACACCCAGAAAGTATACTCACGAACTGCCACTGCTATCATCGGTTACAGACTAAGTGAATAACTAAGTCCCAATCAGGCAATAGCATCTCCAGGTTGGAATATCAACAATATTAGGAAAAGTATAGATTGCTATACACCATATACATGACCCGTTGAGTTGCAGACAGGCACAACAAAGAGACTGTTGCATGTTATAGCTTTCGAGCAATGCCTTCTTCAGCTAATAAAACACACACACACACACATTCACACAAACACACCACATGACCACTACCACTGGCAGTTCTGATCAGAATCAGTTCGAATTAGACTATTTGAAAATGCTATTATTATCTGTAAGGAAATCTTATCCATTGAAAACGATATCAGTATCATCTCATAGACTGATAAGGTATCAGCTTAGTGCAAATGTTGACAACCTGCTCTGATTATAGACTAATGTAGATTTATGCACCTTAAAAAATGCAAACATACAGTTGTCTGTGGCTGCACAATGGCTCATAAATGGATCAAGTCAATTTATGTAAATGATTTTCCTATTTTCAGGGACAGTGGATTGAAACGTGTAACTGACTGATACCTTAGGTTCAGCTACAGGGCCGCGTGGAGTGGCCGCGTGGTTTAAGGCACCATGTCACGGATTGTGTGGCCTCTCCCGCCGGAGGTTCGAGTCCTCCCTCGGCCATGGGTGTGTGCGTTGTTCTTAGCACAAGTTAGTTTAAGCTAGTTTAAGTAGTGAGTAAGTCTTGGGACCGATGACCTCAGCAGTTTGCTCCCTTAGGAATTCACACACATTCAGATACAGACAAAGCAAATGACAAGTGTGTTTTTACTGCTACTATACCAGGGAAAAGCTGCTCAAGGGTGTGGGATCTATATCAGACATAACTAACAGCAGCACCAAATATTCTTAAACAAGGGCAGTGCATCTTCTCACACGTTTGCCTGCCTGATGTGAGAACGCAAAAAAACGAGTAATCTGAACTGGTGGATACTGAGAAAAAAGTGCTTCATATTTGTTGAAAACAGATGCAAACATCTTCAATACTTTTATGGCTACTTCTCATTCCATTATATTTTGCTCCTGCAGGAACTGTCAAGATAAAATAAGGTCAAACAGTTTTTGCAGAGCAAGGTAGTTATTCTGCTTGTGTATGGAACCGCAGAACCTTTAATTCTCGATACAATAAAAACAATTTGACATACAGTGTACTGAGATCTATAATTTATTCAGATATGGCACGAATATACCAACATAAAAAGTCATCTAAAATGTGCATCTCAAGTCATCATTCATCAGCCTGTCTGCCTGAGTAATGTTGCCTCCTAAATTATTGGATAGCTCAATGTTAGACATTCAACTCCACTTTCAAAAAAATAATACAGAAGTAAGCCAATAAAATGCTGATTCAGTCATAAACATCTGAAATTATTTCGTTGCTCTGTGAAGATGCACTTCAGGGTGCTGAACAGTGCGCTACAAAACTGATAAGCATATCCTTGAACGAAATTATTTTGCCACTTTCAGTTTCTGCTCAGCAGTTACAATGACTGTTATTTGTCCTAAAACTGCGCATCTGTTTATTTTTTCACCCAATAATTCTTGTATTACTGTAGAACTTGTGAATGAGATTTTGAAGAATTCAGCTATCTTTCTAATTCTGCAGCTCCTTATTTCAGTGATCGAATTTGCTGTACCTGCTTTTATAAATTGACTCAAAAATAATAATTAAGAAACGTAACTTGAAAGCAGTTTTTAACTAACAGATGTTGTTTTGTTATGAGAAATATCTTTAAGGATAAAGTGTTAAAGTACTCCTGATTAATTATTTGCAAGTTTCGAAAACCAGTCTAATAACATTTCTACTCATATATTTTGTTTCAGGCTGGTAATTTAGGAAAATGAATCACATCATATGGCTAGTATTTCTACACATTTCATGAGAATTTTTAATGGAAAACTGTCATATATTTATGTAAAAAAGTAAATATATATTTTTCAAAGCGGAGCTATAACTTCTGGAGCAGGAAAATGCAGTTTTTTACATCTCCAATAAATATATTTAAATGTTTAAAAGCAGTAGGATCAAAACTTTTAACTTATACTAAGGTGCACAGAGCAGGAAATCTAATAGCATTAACCCTGAACTTGATTAACATTCTATCTTATATTTTTAACATCCATGTCAAGCCCTAAATGTTCACACATCTATCTACATATGAGATTCAACACACACACACACACACACACACACACACACACACACACACGTGCCTGTGCCCCTACATGATGCCAGCTGAATGCACAATGCCAGAACTGCAGTTTAGCAGGTGGATTGGGGTGGCGTGGGGTGGGGGCTATATAGGGTGTAGAGGGGGAGAGAGATAGCAGACAAGAAAAAGGGTTGGGATGGGTAGCTAGTGGCCTATCGATACGCAGCCAGCCTACTGGCTAGGAATATGGCAGGGAGGGGTGGCAGGTGCACAGGCTAGGCAGGTGTCATAGCCAGTGGGGAGTGGCGCATTATGGAGGTGACATAGACATGTGAATTATGAGAGGATGGTAGGGCAAAAGAAGGGAAACTGTTGGATGGAGGATGTGGGGACAGTAGGATAACAGAACGGTGATTGAGGCCACGAGGGTTATAGGAGCAAAGGATGTGTTGCAGGGTTAACTTCCATCTGTGTCGTTCAGAGAAACTGGTATTGGATGGAAGGATACAGATTGCGGTGAAGCAGCTATTGAAATCAAGAATGTTACGTACAGCTGCATGTTGCGCTACTGCGTGGCACTCTACAGTTTTGCACTGGCCATTTATACTGACTGACAGCTGGTTAGTTGTCATAGCAACAAGAAAAGCTGAGCAGTGATGCAGCGAGTTGGTGTATGATGTGGCTGCTTTCACCGGAGGCCCTGCTTCGGATGGGATAGGATGAGCCTGTGATGACACTGTAGTAGGAAGTGCACCTGTGTCTTCCACAGGGATATGATCCCCATTGCAAGGTAACTGTGTGGAGTTCATTGGCAAACTGAAACCATCAAACTGAGCAATTCTGATATGTTAATCAGTTTCGATGTAGTGTCGTTGTTCACAAACGTTCCTCTTTCGGAATCATTGTTGCTCATTGGAAAAAGTTTCGATAAAGAGATTTCAGCTTTGTTTGAACATGTTTCGGCCTCGACATATTTTTTATTCAATAACGAATTTTATGAACAGACTGATGGTGTCGCCATGGGTAGTCCTCCGTCGCCTTTGTTGGTAAACTTCTTTTATGGATGACTTTGAGGAGAAGGCGCTGGAATCTGTAAGCATGAAGCCCACAGTGTTTTGGAGGTATGTTGACGACACGTTTGTAGTGTGGCCCCATGGTGAAGACAAGTTAAAAGGATTTTTAGATTATCTGAACTCCATTCACACAAAATTCAGTTCACGATGGAAATCGAAAAAGATGGATACCTTCCATTTTTGGATGTACTGGTACGGCGTAAAGATGATGGTGCCTTGGAACACGCGGTTTATTGAAATCCGACCCATGCGGATTTATATTTACGCGCAAATGGCTGCCACCATCATTCACAGACGATGAGTGTACTCAGAGCTCTAGTACACAGAGCATATGTCATTGCTGACGAGAACAGTCTGGAGGACGAGCTTTTACACCTGAGAAGAGTTTCTGAAGCCAACGGGTACTCACAACAGCAGAGACATAAGAAGAAAATCAGAAGAAGGCAAGGAAAGTTTTAAATCGATGGCTTTTCTGCCATACGTGGGAAGCCTATCGTAAAAATTGGACGGATTCTCAGTCAGCGTTAAGTGAAAGTGACTTTTCACCCTCCACCAAAGACAGCACCACTCCTGGTTTCCGTTAAACATGATTTAGTGCTCCGGAAGCCTGGAGTTTACAAGATCCCCTGTGGGTGCGGCCGTTCATACATCGGACAGACACATACCATCCAGGAGAGACGCACAGAGCACCGCAGGTACACCCGGCTCCTACAACCTAATAAATCTGCGGTGACCAAGCACTGTATTGACACTGGGCACTCTATGGTGTACGATAACGTCGAAATTTTAGCCTCGACTTCGTCCTTCTGGGACTCAGTAGTGAAGGAAGCAATTGAAATTCGCTTGGCAACGAATTTAATTGATAGAGATAGCGGCTTCAGCTTGGCTTGGACAAATGTTGGAATCCGGCAGTTACTGTAATAAAATCACATAAACATCGCGACGGTGCTGCAAGCAGTGATACATCGAAATCACCGTGTGGATCGACTGCACAGTCATATAGCTATTCCCATGCATATGCTATACAACTTTGCCGCCGATTAACGTCTCTGGCGCCTTGTGTATCTGTGGCTGCATGCGCAGTGGTGCGGTCCATGGCTTTAAAAGGACGGAGCAAGTGCTGGAGCGTCAGTAACCTCGGCTCACTCTGAATATGACTGGACAGTATACAGCCGAAATATTAGAAGAAGAAGTCAAATTTATGCAGCTGCACGCCCGAAATTTTATGGATCAGTATTTGTGCGGCGAAAATAGGAAGATGTACATACCATCCATGAGTTGCCAGGGTGTATGGGAGGGAATGTTTTGTGTGGAAGGGATTCAGCTATTCAGATGCAGGTGCTGTTGGAGGTTAGTGCATTTGATATGGACAGAGGTGTGGATCGAGCCATACGAGAAGTCGAGGTCAGCATCTGGGAAGGTAGCATACTGGGTTGAGTAGAATCAGGTAAAGCAGATGGGAGAGAAGGTGCTGACGTTGTGAAGCAATGAGAATAGGGTATCTTGGCCCTAAGTTCAGATCATGAAAGATATCGTCAATAAAGCTGAACCAGACAAAGGTTTTGGATTTTGGGATGCTTGGCTGATTTCCTGTTGACGTCCTATAAAAAAGGTGCAAGTTGGAGGTGCTGTGATTGTACCCATGGCGGTGTCAGATTTTTTTCTATGATTTCCCCTCGGAGGAGAAGTAATTCTGTGTCAGAATATGGTTGGTAAAGTGTATGAGGAATGAAGTAGTGGTGCAAAGGTCATTGGGAGAGATAGTGTTTGACAGCGGCAAGGCCATAGGTATGAGGGATGTTAATGTATAAGGAGGTGGCATCAACAGTGGTGACTAGGGATCCAGTAGATAAAGGGATGGGTAACATGGAGAGTGGTAAAGGAAGTGGTTAGTATCTTTGATGTGAGAGACTAGGTTTGGCAATTAGCTGAAAGTGTTGGTCGAGAAAAGGGATCCAGCAGATAAGGAGCAGGAAACATGGAGAGTGGGGAAGGAAGTGGTTAGTTTCTTTGATGTGAGAGGCTAGATTCTGATCAATTGCTTGGAAGTGTTGATCGAAAAGAGTGGCAATTGGGTGACAAGCAGGTGCTCCGCTGTGACTGAATCGTGGGGATGGTGAGAGGATTAGAGGTGTTCAAGTATATGGTGTGGGAAATCTGTTTGCAGGCTATCTTTGGGTGGTCTGCCTGTCTGCAAAAGCCCTCCCACATGAGACCTCCAGTATACTGAGTAAGGGCATTCCATGGCTCCCTCCTAAGTTAAACTTTTTATGGGCTATCTAGAAGAAACCTTCCTAGTCTTCCAAATCCCTTATCTGGTTCTGGTTCATTGCTGATCTCTTCATAACCTGGACTCAGGGTCAAGACACTCTTTCCTTGTTCCTTCACAACCACAATACCTTTCCTCCATTGTTCTTTACCTAGCCCTCATCAACCCAATTTGCCATCTTCCTGGGTGTTATCCACCACCTCTCTTATGCTTCCATCCACACCCCTTTCCATATTAAACGCACTAACCATCAACAGCACACGCAATTAGCAGCTGTCATCCATTCCACACAAAAAAATCCTTCCCATACACACTTGTCACCTGTGGATTACGTGTCTGCAGTGAAACAAATTCTCTTTCCCAGCATGTTCAACATCCCATAATGGCCTTCACAGACAGGCACTATCCTCTGAACCTAGTACACAAACAGATTTCCAAAGCCATTTCCTCACACATCCCCAAACCTGCCACCACAAAGGACCATGCCCCTTTTTGCACAGTGTCACCCTAGACTCCAACAACTGAACCATATCCTTCACCAGAGCTTTGGCTATCTATCATCATGTTCTGAAACGAGGGACATCCCTACCCCTCCTAAAGTGGTGTTCCATTGTCCACTTAACCTACACTACATCCTAGTCCATCCCTATGCCACTCCCATTCACAACCCCTTGCCACAGGGATCATATCCCCATGGGAGACCCAGGTGCAAGGCCTGCCCAATACACTCATCTAGTACTTCTAGTTCAAGTACTGTCACAGGCTTATCCTATCCTTTCAGAGGCAGAGCCCCCTGTGAAATGACCTATGTCACTCTGTTGCAGCCACAGCACAGCTTTTTTTATCGGTAATGAAACAAACCAGCGGTCCATCAGAATGAACTGCCATCGCAGAACTGCAACCAAGAACAAAGATGACAATCCGTTGGTCCAACATGCAGTTGAGCACAACAAGCTCAATGTCAAGGGCTACATCTCAATCTGGGTCACCTGGATCATTCCCTCCACCACTAGCGTTTCTAAACTACACACATTGGAGATATTTTTGCAATGAATACTTCGCTGCTGAGCCCTCCTGACCTGAATCATGATTAACCCACTGCCTCCACATCCTCCACCCAACAGCTTCCTCTTTCTCTGTCCTATAACTACCTCCCAATACACGCCTCCACATCACCTTCATCATGTGCCACTCCCCACAGGATTGCCCTATGTAGGGGCGCACAGGTGTGTGTGTGTGTGTGTGTGTGTGTGTGTGTGTGTGTTTTGTTTCGTCTTTGTATTTGCACTCTAGCTCGAGAAGTTATTTGCACTCTAGCTCGAGAAGTAATTCATTTAGAAAGTTAGCAAGTTTTCTCCCTTTTTTGTGTGTGACTGTCAAAAACTCAATGTTTCTGTTTTTTGTTGAATGGTCCCCGTTGCTCCTAAAGTATTTACATTCTACTAGATCTTTCCTACTATAACTGTAGATGTTCTCTTTCATATGGACACCTTCCCTAAAATAAATCTGACTATGTGTTGTGTGCTGCTACGTGTTTGAAAAATTATTGTGGTAATGCTGTTAAAAATAGTTTTTAAGGATAGACAGAACACTCTTAATTTTTTTCAAAAGGTAGTACTCTAAAAAAATTTTGGAGCTTTTGCATTACATTAAGGCGTCTGAGATCGGTTATCTTTCTGGTGGATATATAGAATGTATTCTTTTTATGCCTTCATATATGTGAACATCCAATAACTACACATGACTGAACACTCAAAAAAAATATACAGGTTACAGCACCTCAAACGTGCTCCACAAATATTGCGGAAATGTGCGGTTTTCACAGAATGATTGGTAGTCAGGAGCACATATTGTTAGCCAATCAACAGATTTAGTAATACTTAGAAAGCATATTTTTGGACCAAACATACTCTTTTATAAATAGAACAATATCTGTTAACATATAACACATAAGCACACTGTAAGCAAACATAACAACATCGTCTCTAGCGACTACGCATGTTGAGTGGGACGAACTAATGTCCGTGTGGAAACTTTTCAGAATACGATACCTCATAAACGACTCGCACAAGAATTCTGCAACAAACACCACTGACATTCTAATACAGCCTACCTTTAGTTTGTTTGTGTCAATAGGCAACGTCCAATTTAAAAAGGTTCCATTTAAAAAGTGTATGTTTTTGCACAAGAAATACACTTGATAAGTACCATTACAGTCTGTGGATTGGCTAACAATACGAGCACCTGACTACTAATCCATTCTGTGAAAACCGCACAGCAATAGCACTTTCCATTTCCGCAATATTTGCAGTGCAAATTTTAGGTGAATCACTCTCCATGTGTCAAGTACGTTTTCTCATCATTATCAACAAGGATACTGTGTAAGTGACTGTATAAGGAATCTTAGTAATAATATGGTTTATGTGTACATTATCTTCAAAGCTGCAGATGTTCTATCAACATTTAATAATGACCTAGTACTCTCTTTTTATTCTGCTGGTTCAGCAGGATGCTTTTATGATCAAAACTGCACACATATCACCCAAATAGAACTCAAACATCTCAATTACTTGGATTTTATATGTTAAATAAAGGAGTTACGAAAATTCTGGAAAGGATTAGATTTGTCTTCATAAGATGATTATTAGATTAGTCACTCAAACTAGATTTCTAGTGATATAAGCAAATATCAACCTAAAATGTAACTATGGCAATAAGTTTCTTGAAATAAAGGCTATATGTGTTTAGTCAGAGTAAAAGAGATCACTATGAACCCAGTCATGTCATATATACTCCTATTTAGTATTTAGGTACATATAAACCTTCTGAAGAAACTCCATCAGCAGCAGAGAAGCCTTTAGAGTAATGAAGAGAATTTTCAGGGCTATTTGGAATGTCAGAAAATTTCAATAATTGACATTACAGTTCATTCAATTAGAATGGTGAGTATACTGAACCTTTATAGCTATGGGTCTACTATTTGCAAATCACTACCTTTTAAATAGTACTATGGAACTGCCAGAAAATAAATATGTCCATGGCAACAATCAAAGATATAATATCATATAATTCAATTCTAAGCAGCGTCATGTCAAATAAGAGTTTCACACAGTGCAGTTATGATATTCGGTAAATTATCTAACTATATAAAGCACTGAAGAACTAATTCTCTTTAAAAATAAACTTCAAATGTCACTGTTCGAGCACATCTTTTATTTAGTTTCTTGAACTTTTGCTTGTAGCATTTGTAATTTAAGCTCATATTCTGTAAATTGTCTACTGTAAACCTGTAATATAATGTTAAAAACTGAAATTTGAATTTTCTGTAGTTCCCTCCCCATGTACCGCCCCCCCTCCTCACCCTCTCTCTGTCTTCATGTTTCTTAAAACTGTCTTATCATGTACGAAATGTATTAATAAACAATGTTACAGATCAAAATCGCTGAATAAATGATGCTCCAAGGGAAGCTGTGTAATACAGTTCTGTGGCTATACAAAATTCAAACTGACTGGTTCTCTTTGTTCAAAGCATAATTTGATTTCAAGAAGGCACTATTTGTGAATTCCATGTGAAATTCATCCACAAGGAACTGAATTTAACATAGCTATTGTGTTGGAGAGGAATTTTGCCTGTAGTCACACTGAATATAGTGGTTTGGCATGACACATGACTGGAACATCCTCAGGCCTTGTATTGGTAGCTGCTCTTGACATCATGGATTTCAATTGATATCTGCTATAGAAAGTAGTGTGTAGTCACGTATCAACCTTATCAGTTACAGAAACAATTACTTATAAATAATTGCACAACTATTCCTTCTCACAAATGGCATATCATAAGTATATATAATGACTCGTTAAATATAGGTTATGGATTTGTGATTTTAGCAAAATAGATTTCAGGCTTTTCATAAGTATTTCTGAAAACATCTTTTGGAGTTGTCAGTCAACTGCTGTGTCCCCTACAGTTGAAACATTCAAATTAAATGTAGATTGTACCCTGAATAGGAAATGTGCCATTGTGATTTCACTGAGTATTTTTTGGAAAGTAGCTTGCAATTTCACTCACTAAAATAAATATACTACTATTAATGATTTAATGAGGTAGGTAACTGTATCCATATTTGTGAAGAATGTAAACTTTTACTTCAGGAAAATGTGAAGTGTAACTGCAAAAATTAATAGTGCTAGTTTTTGAAACAAGAACATTATTTTTGTGTAGTCAAATTTCAGACTGTAATTTTAATTTCACAAATATCCTTATGATAAACGAATTTACAAAAGAATGCATGGTCAAACTAATATGATGGGAACTCTGACACCTATTCAATCACACTTCTGCAATATCATCATATTTAGACAACAATTAGCTGCATGTGAGAAAGGAATTTTACATAGATTTGCATTTTTTATTACACTCAGAATAATCAAAATTGAACATTTTCTAAATTTTAATTTTAATGTAGTTGACAACTGTGAGAATTCCAGCATTATTTTTTGGAGTCTACTGAGAGAGATTAAATTACTTTATATGCTGGATATATATAACAACTCCTTTGTGCATTGTACATTGTCACAATCAATCATTAATCTTGATGTTCCCATCATGTGGGCTCATATACTTTACATTCATTTAAGAGGGTAAAGCTGCCCATAAGTACTGCTTGATTTTTGGAGGTGAATGATACACCCAAGTCTCCCATTATAATTTACTCACACATACAAAAATAACATTAACATACAAAAAGAACTAAAGTTCAGTAGAAAATAAAATAAATTATATAAAAAATTAAATACTGTCCTGTGCAACCACACATAATTTACTAAAGTACACATATCACAATGACAGTTATGTTTGTCTGTCTTGTCCTGTTTGACATGTCATATATTTGTGTATTATTTTAGTGGACATTTGTTGTGTGCAGTTTATTTTATGGCACATCTCCACTAAAGTATCACAGCTGTAAGCCACACTCACATTCTCGATTCGGAAACCCTTTAGTTGTGTCTGCAGATTAAACAGTTTTCTGAGTCCACATGAAGTCACAGTTTCATTATAAATCACAGATCCACTGGCAACAACACAAACAACTGCATATTAGAACTGCAATATTTGATTGATCCATTCCCTGAACTCGGATATACGTGTGTAAACACCTGGTTGATTGGGTTCTGCACATCCAATTCCCCAAGAAATAACACCAGCCAGCAGCCATCGCTTATCTTCTCGTTGAATCACCATTGGGCCACCTGAATCACCCTGAAACACATAATTCTTTGTTTAATCTGTAAGTTTCAAAGCCGCTATCATGGCACCCTGTAAAAAACTACTTTCGAAATGACTCTTAGGCAGGAGCATTGCAGGCACAGAACAGAGTGCCCCACACAAAACAAGTTTGTTATTAGATTTATGGCTATACAACGTACAAAGCTGGAACAACACTGAATTCTTTCACTAAGTATTACGCTATGTTTTAAGTTTGCTCTTATTCACCACAGCAAATTTCTAAGACGATATTTAGCAAGTTTACATAAATGCATATCCTGAAGACAGCCACGTTTTAGTTATGCTGGAACACTTTCATCATGTAATTTATGTGAATATATTACTGAAGCATAGTGTTCAGAATAAAATATATATTGTGTGCTCCAGGAAACTGCACGGTATTTTTAACCTCTGAGTGCGAAGCATTGTAGGCTAAAAACACAAAATATTTGGATCACTAATTGCTGAAGATATTTTGTCTGGCAAAGTTCTAGTAAAGGGTCTCTTACTACTCATCAAGTGTACTCGCTGGCTTTACTAGAATGACAGGAAAAGAAACTACACTATAAACTTATTTTCGGTGCAGGCTACATGGGATAAGGCAGCTGTTGGTTTGTCTCCTTGATTATAGCAAAAAAGAAATCAAAATATAACATACATGTGTTGTGTTCCAACTTTGACGTAACCTGAGTACTGTCTAGTGGTGAAATACTAAAAAGCTCGTGACATTAATATGGTGTTTAGTAACAAGCAGGTGGGTAGATACTGCTGATGTGTCGTATTTTTTGTTTCATACTGCTGCTGTGGAAATCCACACATCACAACTGTCTGCCCACCTACATAAAAATAAACTCAATGTCAATATTGCAAGTATAAGCATTCTATATATCCAAAAGAAATGCAAAAAACTAAACATCCTTCAAATATTGCAAATATAAAAACACTAAAGAAAACAAACTTGGTCCACCCTAAATGACAAAAGTGACAACTTACACACACACACACACACACACACACACACACACACACACAAACCGCCACCACCATTCTCCTCATATTACCAAGAATTTGTTTGTTAGTTACTTGCATGTTCCCAAGATCTAAATGAGTACTTCACTAACCTAACCCAAACCCAATAGATCCACCAAGAAATGAACAGTTTATACCTCATGTCAACTCGAGAGTATATACATCCGTCTATATTGGTAAAAGCATATCTATGTGCATATATTGTTTAAATCATAACCATGGATTACATCAACCATTACTTAGTTGTAGCATGTTAGAGATGTAATCTTACCACCTACATATCTATCATACCCAAACCTATGCCCTTCTTTTCTTATTCTTTTTAACCCACTTTCTCTCAGCCCTGCTCTCCAGCATATAGATCTATACTCTCTCTCTTTCTCCCCTCACTATCAACGTAACTTAATAAGAAGAAGTAAATTATTGTTTATTTATAAATTATGCCATTGTTCGCAACACAAAAGAAGTAAATTATTGTTTATTTATAAATTATGCTATTGTTCGCAACACAATTTATATGTCACCCTCATTACTTAAACGTGTACAAAGTACTAAGCTACATAAACTTGACAGAAAAGATTCTATGACCACTGGAGATATTTAAAATGACATATTTTTGATCTATGCAACGAAAGATTGATTCTAGAACCAATCTTTGCTCCCTTGAATATCTGCAAAGTGTGATGGTGTATGTGATGTATCATGACAAGAAAAGGAACATGTGACTATTGAAGGTATTTTTATTTTTGCTTTCATATTTTTATTTTCGTTCAACCTCTTACTCAAATGCCTCCACAAACTTATGGGTCATGTACTGAAATAGTGTTTTTTTTCTCTACCAGACAGAGATACAGGTTACTCAAAAGTCGTAACAGGACACCTATACGCCATATTAATCCGCATAAATCCACATTATGACAGAGTTTAACTCTATGAAACGAGTTGTTGAAATAAATAAAAAATGAATGTCAACAGTAAACTTCATGTTTCATTCGATATCAGTAATTCCAAATTATGTCAAGACTGGCATCAAAAAGGACACAAAAACCACAAAGAAAATATTGGAAAACATGTGGAAGCTATTGGGGAAGAACGAACTAAAAACACTTCACATGAAAACACGAACGATCAATGCACAGCTTTATAATGCGGAGCTACTGTTGGGCAAGTTGCTTCGTTGACTAGATTATCAATATATTACTGAAACAGAAAGTACACTGAATCCATTGTGCATAAAATGAAGAACGCACCTACGAAAAAATAGTTAATTTTATCAATCAACAGTTACCTCCCAAGCCGAATGAAAACAGCTGAAAGAAAGGTTCCTCACATCTTTTCTCAATAATACCAACACAATATTCACTGCTGAGGAAAGGATTAAAACACAACATTCAAACTCCATTGGAACAAAAGAAATGAGGGAAACTCATCATCAGTATTACACAGATTTCAGTCATCACCCTCGACAAGCAAAATGAGAGAGCTCTAACTTGCCACAAAATCAGAAAAAGTATAGAGACTAAGTAGATCATAAGACCGCTCTCTGCTTGTAAGAAAAGGAAGAACCACTCACAGGTAACGTAAAGACTAAAATAAATGTAAATAATATAACAATAGTAAAACCTGACAAGGGCAATACAAAGGTAATCATGAGCAGTCCAATATACATAGAGAAAACTTTAGACTTCATCCAAGGCAACAATATAATAGAAATACCTAAGGACCCAACAGCCAGAATCCAAAACGAGACTAAATACAATTCAAATGACTTAAACTTCCTACACGCCATGCAAGAAACAAAAAAACATTGTAGCAATAAACCCTCAGAGCACCCTCTGCACTTGTCACAACCAAGAATACACAAAAATGGAATCCCTATCAGAACTGTATGAACAATCCAACCTTCAAACTCAATAAAAAGCTCATGAAAATTCTTAAAGAAGATTGCACATTTGACAATAAAAGAACAATTAGAAACACAAAAGAGTTACACAACATGTCAACAATATAAAACTTCCAAATGGGGAAACTTTCCCCATTTGATACACAAAACGTACGTTCCTCTGTACCAGTAGATCCTACACTGTAGGTTATTAAGGCCAACCTAGAAGAACACAAAAAATCTCTTTCCACACGCACACACACACACACACACACACACACACACACACATCACTGGACTAACAGACCTAATAGAACTCACACTCTAACATACCTATTTGAAATGCAACAACAAAGTATTCAAGCAAAGAAATGGCCTGGCAGTTGGATAAAACATATCTGGATTGCTAATTCTAATATTTATAAACACCTTGAAAGACAATATTACAACCACTATACCCTCAAAAACTTTATTTACGAATATGGATATGTAGGTGATACCAACACTTTAATTAATGGCACAAAAATTTATATCAGTGAGTTAAACCAATAGTTTAACAACATCTATGAAAGTATAAGCTTCACAGTTGACTAGCAAGTAGATGCTGGCATATACTTTCTAGAGTTGATGATGAGAATAATGTAGACTAGACACGAATTAAAAACTTATCAGAAACCTACCACAACACACAACACACTAACATTTGAGGTTACACTCATCGGGTATTAGACGTACTTGGGAGGGGGGGAGTGGAGAGGTACACTAGGGGCCGAACCGCACAATAACCCTGGGTTTGGTGTATGGCGGTGGTGAGGTTGGTGGACTGCTGTGGACTGTTGTGGGGTTGTGAACCACTGAAGGCTTTGACGGGTGAAGCCTCTTCGTCGTTTCTAGGTCCCCAGTCTAACACACACAAGCACACACACACTAAAATTCATAACACCTCTTTTCTCTCCACAGCCCACAAAAGTGCAGCATTCCAGGATATTGTGAACAGAGAAGTCCAACTATCACTCCCTGAAGTTAAATGCAAGTAAGAAACGGAAATAATGAAACAAGCACCCACTGAAAATGGGTATAGCAGCTGCACAGTTGACACACTGTCACATAATATAAGGCTAACACAATCACAGCAAAAAAAAAAAAAAAAAAAAAGAACACACACACACACACAAAATAACACCTTCTACACTATCCAATTCCTGGGTATTAGTTCGTATTAGATTGCCAATGGCTTTGAATTCAAAGGCCTAAACATTTCTTTCACCACTGACAAAAAGATTGAGAAGAAATTACCTCATAGCAGCAAAACAAGAAACCCACTATATCATACAGATGTGCGCAAAATTGAATGTTTGGAGTGTGACTGTTTCTTCATGTCAGACAGGCTGGTCATTTGAGATTAGATTGAAGGAACACATGACAACATACAGGAACAAAACTATCGCACATCAGCAGTAGTCAGCCACCTGCATGAAGCTAACCTCCATGTTAAAAGCACAAGTCTCAGCATTCTACATCTGCAACCTAAAGACAAAAAACTGGCCATCCCTGAATCACTAAAAATATACAAATAGCAAAGAAAATAATCTTAGACGATCATAAGAGAGGAAAATGATCATGTAGGCAAGGTTCTGTGTTGTTCAGGAATCAGACCCATTTCTCAGAGCTGCCACAAGATCTAAGATTTCTTGAGGCCCACTAAGGATCCTGTGAATGCTCTCCACGCTGTAGGTGTTCACGAACTTCGGTGCGAATGTAGCGAAGCCTATGTTGGTGAAACCAGGAGACCCATTAGCGCTCGCGTTTCGGAGCGTGAACGTTAAATGCGACTGGGGCAGAACAACGACATAGCTGTAGCAGGACAACACCAGTAATGTGGCTGTACTATCAGTTTTCAAGAACCTACTCTGCAGCTATGGACGCAGCAACAGAAAATAAAGAGGCTAATGAAATAATTAAATGCCCTAACAACACGAAGAGGGAGGATGGCTACAAGTTATGGTACCTTACAGCCTCCCTCCATAACAACCTCTTCAAACTGTCCAATGACATTTCAGGTATGTGACGTCCGTAGCCACCAGATAACCGAAAATGACAGTATATAGCAGTGAACTGTGCTGAAGAGGATCGCAGCAAGTCGGTTGAAATGTCGGCAATTTAGCTGTTCCAGTAGTTTACCATTACATGGCCCAATACCCAAAATTATTTTATCAAAAAACGATATTATTTAAAACAGTCTACTCTCAGTCAACGCTATTAAATTTGTATGTCCATGCATGCGCGCGCTCGCGTGCCATCACACACACACACATACACACACACACACACACACACACACACACACACACACACACACCGTCTCTCTCTCTCTATCTATCTATCTGTCTATCTACCAATGTAATACAATAATAGTGTGTAAATTATTGTTTATGTATAAATTATGCCACTGTTGAAAATTATTACACTTAATGTTTCTAAAATGTCGTCCTCATTACTTAAATATGTATTTAATACTAAGCTATGTATAACTGATAAGAAAGAATCTATGACGACTGGAAATATTTAAAGTTACATTTCTGTTCATCTACGTAACCAAAAATCTTTACAATGATTTCAGATTTGCTCTAAAATATTGTTTTGTTGTGCTGTATGTTCTTTGCACGAATTAAATTCTAGACTACATCTTTGCTCCCTTCAGAATTTTCAAAGTGTGGTGGTGTACGAGATCTGTTCAAAAAATTCCGGAACTTTATCCACAAAACTTTCTACACTTCACTTTTACTTATTGTGCGTGGTCTTCTTCGAAATACTCTACTCCATAATTGATACACCGCTCCCAACGCCGTTTCCACTTTCGGAAGCAGTCTTGGTACGCATCTTGCTGGACCGTGGGAAGCGCCGTCTGTGGGTGTTCTTTCATCTCGTCTATCGTCGTAAATCTTCATCCTTTTAACGGGTTTTTCAACTTTGGAAAAAAAGGTCCGCAGAGGCTAGGTCTTAAGCGCTTGGAGAATGAGGCAGCACAGTGATTTCGTTTTTTGCTCAATAGTCACGCAGCAACAGGGATGAATGTGTAGGAGGGTTATCGTGATGGAAGGGCCATGAATTGTCTCGTTACATTTCGCGCCATTTCCTTCTCATATTTTCATGCAGGTGTCGCAACACGTCGCGATAGTACCATCGATTAACAGTTTGTCCCTGTGGCACGAATTCGTGATGAACTAATGTTTCAAAGACCAAGAAAACCATCAGCATGGCTTTAACATTTGACCTGACCTGATGAGCTTTTGTTGTTCTTGGAGAACATTCCCCGACCCATTGTGAAGACTGAAGCTTGGTCTCGTTGGTCTCAACATCATAACTGTAGAACCACGTCACATCACAAGTTATGATTCTCCTAAGGAACATCTCGTTCTCATTTGGGCCATCCAAAAGCTCTTCAAATACTGCGAGGAGAATATCTTTCTGGTCTTGACTCATGAGCCGTGGGACGAACTTGGCGGCAATACGATGCATTCCAAGATGTTGTGTGTCAGGATTTCATGACATGATCCAACTGATATGTTACATTCTGCCGCAATCCGTCGGACAATCAGTCTTCGACTGGCGCGCACAATTTCGTTTCTGACGTGAGCGTCGTCAATAGACGTCGAAGGGCGTTTTGAACGAGGGTCATCCTTAACTTCCGTTCAGCCATTTTTGTAGCGTGTGAACCATTCGTAACATCGAGTATGGCTTAAGCGTTCATCGCCGTAGGCTTCCTGCATCTTTTGGTGTTTCTCTGTAAAGGTTTTCTTGAGTTACACGAAAATTTAATGCAGATGCGTTGCACCTCTTAACTCTGCCATCTCGAAATTAGCAAACTGTGCCACACATCGTTCTACGCAATACAGCAATGAACAATTACTAACAGACATACAACAATGAAACTTCCGGCAGTTACACATTTAAATAAATACAAAGAAAAATGAAACGTCGTGTGGCTAGGGACTCCCACCGGGTAGACCGTTCGCCTGGTGCGAGTCTTTTGAGGTGACGACACTTTGGCGACTTGCATGTCGATGATGATGAGATGATGATGGTTAGGACAACACAACAGCCAGCCTCTGAGCGAAGAAAATCTCCAACCCAGCCGGGAATCGAACCTTGGCCCCTTGGCATGACATTCAATCGGCCTGACCATTCAGCTACTGGGGCGGACATTAAATACAGGGATGACAATTACATTTCGCTCCAACACATCATTGGCGGCAAATTACGAATGTTCCAGAACTTTTTGAATAGACCTCGTATGTGATGTTTCACGATAGGAAAAGGAGTCTGTACTCAGCACAGATATTTTATTTTTACTTTCACATTTATATTTTAGTTTATCCTTTCCCCCAAATGCCCTAAAAAGCTACGAGCCATGTACTGAAATAGTGTTTTTTTTTGTTTACTAGACAGTTGCACATGTTATCTCAAAGTCATAGTACAATAAACATCTGCCATATTAATCCACGTAAGTCCACTTGAGGACTTAAACCTACGAAACAAGTGGTTGAAATAAATAAAAGGTGACTGGTATCAGTAAATTTGTTGTTTCATTTGATATCAACAACTTCCATGGTAAAGGCTAACCAAAAATGTTCATATTTGTCTTAAGACAGTGCCAGTTCAACTAAGAATCAGCACTCCATAGTAGGACCAAAACAAGCCATAACTGCATGGCTTAATGCAGAAAGTATTGTAAGACAACTGTCTGTGATATCAGTGTCAAATGTGTGGGCAAGTAGAGTTCTTGATACTACTATTATTTATTTTGTGGTTGTTTTTGGAGAGATTTTCCAATTTTGTTATTGTTTAGAACTGTGTATTTTTAGTTTTAGAACTTCTTTAATTACTTGTTTTAGATGGACATGTGTGCCATGATGTCGTGTGATCTTGCTATATCTAACTCAGTCTGGCATCCTCTTCAGGAAATGTGTTACTAATTGATTATGTTACCTTCGGGATACATCGCTATTTAGCATAAGACTATTGACCAAAACAGAACAGAGACTAAGATTTCGAGAAACCTATGAAAACTGTAACACTGCTAAGAGTAAATTGCAAAGCGATGGAAAAGTAATACTTCTCTGGCTTACAAATTAGTTATTACAGCTTTTTGCTCCATTATCATGTAAGATTGTTTGTATTTCTAAACAGGGTTTAGAAGTAGTAATCATAAAATCTCTCATTAACAATACTTACCTCGCATGAATCAGATCCTCCTTTCTGCCAACCAGCACATATGAAAATTTCAGGTATGTGTTCTATATATCCTGCTGACCGATACATGGATTCACATAGAGTGTTGTTGATAACAGGTACCGAAACTTCCTGTAGTACACTTGGCAGTGGTCCATCTGAAAATGAATGCCAAGAAATGAGTAACTACAGTTACTGGAAGTATCGAACAAAATTATATATGAAGTTAGTGCTAAATTATTGTTGCTTATATTATCTTCAAATTACTGTCAGAAAATTCAGAATTTATCATAAGAACTTTAAATAAAGCAAAAAGAGAAAGAGTACGCCACATTAAGAGCCAAGGGAAACGTTCGACCCCTCAGGGAAAAGAGAAAAGTTATTTGTATGGTATAAAGTGACTGCAGAAGCGTACATGGTATGATGCCAAGAACACTCATAACGTTAGTAGCATCGATATGGTATTAGGAAAACTGTCTGAAGCTGGTAGTGAAATCTTAAATTGTGACTGGAATATGTATCACAAGCATAGGCTGGGAACCAATAGGGATGAAGTATTTGATATTGCACAAAACTTTAGAATATCAAGTGACATTATTAAAGATTCCGATTCTGAAATAATCTTGGTGAAGATAAGTGTGGACGAAAAATGGCAATAAGATGTTTTTATAGAGCGTCTGCCACTTGAACTGCACCGACGGAACGTTTCAGAGAACACTTGCACTATATGGAAAGCAAATTTTCTAATCTTGCTATGGAAAGATTTCAGCTTTCCAGATAGAGACTTCCGATACTCACTCGATTACAATGAAAGCCAGGGACAGGTATTTGGGGGAGATTGTTTTAAGCACTTTTTACAAAAAAAATTTTGTGCTTAGAGAGCTTATTTAGAAGAGAAACGCTTCTGTTTTTGCTATATAGTGGCCATCGAGTATTTTAATTAAATTCAGAAACCCTTTAAGCACATTAGAAAACAGAATATGAAATATTGTGAATCGAGCTCTCTCCGCCTTAGAATCTCTCATCATTGCTTTGCATATCCAAAACCAGAACCAAACGTGCTTGGGTACAATTTTCGTGTGCTTAGGTGTAATTTTCTTTGATTCAGTCGTAAATTAAACATACAGAGGAATATAATACAGTGCATCACCAGAATGTATTATTTTCTTTCTTTTTGGGAGAAAAAGGTACATTAGGAACTTGAGCAATTTACATTGTATAATTGCACTCATGATGCAGCTCTAACTCCACTAATCCAATTCATTATTTTACCAGGAATTAAATATCAGGGATTCTTCACTAGCATCACTTTTGTGTAGAGAAAGTTTAGAAATAAGAGGAGTTGGACACAAAGTCAAAAATATTGAAACAAGCAAATTTTTTTTTTAGATTAGAACATAGAAGCATGTGCTTGTGAGTTATTACTGCAGAATACTTCTTTTGTAATTGTAACAGTCTACACATTTTCTTTAAGAAACTTCTAGATTCCTTGTTGGTCTACCCCTCAGACAAGAAAAAACAGACAGTAGTAGATTTCATTATGGATTTTTTAAAAGATCTTTCTCAGGAAAAGTGAACTGGACTCCTTATTAGGCCATTTCAATCTGATTTCCTAGATAGCAGTACCCTGACTGACAAAATTATTCGAGGAAGGGCTAAGGCTGGAACAATCAGCATGCACCTAATTCATATCACTGTTGGATCATGATGCACAATTAATGGAACTGAACAATGTAACAACTTACAGCTCTGAGGCATGTTCATACAAAGCTTTGAGGATTTGTAATGGCACTAGGATACAATATTTTAAGAATAAGTTAAAAGAGGCTATGTAGGATAAAGTATGTATGGAAAAAGATACTGATGTGTAGTTCAGTGTATTCCATAGTAAATCTGTGTCAATATTTAAAAGCAACTTTTTAAAAAATTATGTAGAAAATCCATAAAAAAGAAAGCCATGGATAACCTTAAGATTAAAATACCTTATGAGAGGAAATGGGAAATTTATATAATCGCCTCAACAAGTCAAGACCTGACATTACTCGCACTCTACAAAAAAATATTTTAATACATTAAGGGGAGTCATTAATATGTCCAGAAATATGCATATCGTAACAGAAATTAACAGTGCAGATAATAATATTAAAATTATTTGGGATATTGTGAAATGGAAGGCAGAACAACCAGTCAGTGTACAAGATACTATCCCAAACTGGATGCCAATGTTGTGAATGATAATAAACAAGCTGTGAGTGTTTTTAACTATCACTTTCTGAACATACAAGCAGAAATAGAACCAAATAGTTGAGATGAGGAAGCAAGGGAATGTATTGAAAATGTCATGTTACTATGGCGCTGATGGCATTTCAAACAGAATTGTTAAGAGTTGGTTTAACTTAATAAGAAATGTCCATTCTTCCAGACCGTGTAACTATGTCAATGTTGAACCTCTTTATTAGAAAGATGGCAAGAAAGAGTTAAATAACTATCTTTCAGTTTCCTTACTGATGTCTTTCTCCAAAATATTCGAAAAAGTAATGTATTCATGATCAGTTCCTCATTGGAATAGAACCAGTGTGCTTAACACATCACAACTTGGACTCCAGAAACGCTACTCGACTGAGAATCCTTTTTATATATTCACTGACCAAATACTGCAAATGTTAAGTAATAAAATATCTCTAGTTGATGTTCTTTGTGATCTTTCCAAGGAGTTTGATTGTGTAGATCGTGATAATCTCTTAGAAAAACGTAAATTTTATGTAACTGATGGCTTTACAAGAACCTGGTGTGAATCATACTTAACAAACAAAGTGCAAAACTTTTTGATGAATACTTCAAAGAAAATTGGAAGGAAAGAAAATGACTGGAAAAAAATCGTGAAGGGAATCCCATACAGTTCAATTTGGGATCTACTCCTATTCCTTATCTATTAAAATGACCTTTCCCTTAATATCCATCAAGCAGAATCGTTATTTTTGCAGACAATCCCAATTTTGTGATAGATCTCTTAAAAGAGAAAGTGAGAGAAAAAATCGTTAACGACGTTTTTCAAAATATTATTACTAAATGGTTCTCCAAAAATGGACTCACCCTAAATTTTAAGAAAGTACACTATGTTCCATTCCGTAAACAAACAGAGTCATGTCAACAATTGATGTAGTACTTCAACAGGTGTCAGTAAATGGGGTAGAATGCTGCAAAATTTTCGGTGTACATATTGATGTGAACTTGAAGTGAAGAAGCATATTTAAGAATTAATTTCAGCTACTTTTTTCTTCATATAATTGCTAGTCTTGGGAACGAACGGATCAAACTGTAAATATTATGCATACTTCCACTCAGTAATTTTCATGTGACAGTATTATGGAATGTTTCATAACTTAGGAAAAAATTGCTGATAGCACAAAATCGAGCGCTAAGAATGACCTGCGGTGTTCACCTGAAGTCATCTTGCAAGCCCCTCTTCAAGGTGTTAGGAGTTTCATAACATATATATTCGCTGGTGAAATTCGTCATAAACAGTTCACAACAATTTCAGAAGAATGGCGAAGGTCATACTTACAACACTAGGAGGAAAAAATGGCGTTTTACCCATTATCAAAGCTGCCAATGCCACAGAAAAGAGTTCAGTACGCTTCAACAAAAATCTTTGATGATTTGCCTAATAATATAAAACGTCTGATATGTACCAAAGCAATAAATATAAACTAGAATCATTTCTTGCAAACAGCTATTTCTATTACAATAGAAGAATTTTTATTTAAGAATTGGTAGCCTGTATGAAAAATCCTAGTTTTTAAGTGTAATTGTATGAGCAAGACTGAAAAATAATATGTTCATTAATGCTAAAACTGACTCGTTCCACATCATTTCAATAAAAATGAAGATGTTTAAATGATCTATGGAACATGTAACTAACAAACTAACGAGCATTGCCTTGCTGATCTGTAGCATCATTTGAAGTTGACTCTGTTGCTCTGTTATTGACATATGTTGACAACGCCTAGATTTCTTCCAAGAGTAAAAATGCTAGTTTCAGCTGTCGTGTGTGACATCCTTAGTTTAGCAAAGGCTTTCACTCACAAAGAAAGTTTCTTCATACTCATGACGTACGCCATAACTATAGTGTCTACCAGGAGTATTTGGAGTCTGTTTGTGTTCTACATAAATAATAACTTCGCGTACAGAAGTGGACGATTCCATGTGAGCCGTCAAATTCTGTTGTGTCACTTACATGCAAGCTGAATTGAGTATACGTAAATAATATCAATAAGAGAAAAAATAGTGTTTTTTCTTTGTGGACTCATTTTTATTTACTCTTTTTTAAAACTTGATGTTTATATGTTATTAATAGTAACAGTTTCTTGATATTATCCGTGAATAACGGTTTTATACCGCAGACAGTAAGACGAAATAATTTTGCTGCAGGTACATATGCAAGACTAAACACGATTGTCTCTCCAGCTTAAAGCGGAGGGTGACGTGGTGTTTATATAATATATAAGAGCTCTTTAGCCTGCACTGGATATAGATACGGCCTTACTTATCTCAGAGCTGGACGACAATGCACTATTAACTAGGTACCTATTCTGATGTTTGACGGAGGGTACATTTTTTACTAACGTCATTTCCAGATGAACTAGAGACTTAAAACCTTAAAATAGCGCATGAAAGGCGATAATAACTTGCTTTCTTATCTGGTGTGTAGCGAAACGTACTTCGTGCACCACCCCGATTTACCCCTTTTCCTGTCCCAGTCGCGAGTTGCTCATAGTAAGAACGATTGCTGGTAAGTCTCCCTGTGAGCTCGAATCTCTCTAACATTTAGCTTTACTATCTTTTCGTGCCGCCCCCCCCCCCCCCATTACCATGGACCTTGCCGTTGGTGGAGAGGCTTTCGTGCCTCAGCGATACAGATGGCCGTACCGTAGGTGCAACCACAATGGAGGGGTATCTGTTGAGAGGCCAGACAAACCTGTGGTTCCTGAAGAGGGGCAGCAGCCTTTTCTATAGTTGCAAGGGCAACAGTCTGGATGATTGACTGATCTGGCCTTGTAACACTAACCAAAACGGCCTAGCTGTGCTGGTACTGCGAACGGCTGAAAGCAAGGGGAAACTACGGCCGTAATTTTTCCCGAGGGCATGCAGCTTTACTGTATGGTTAAATGATGATGGCGTCCTCTTGGGTAAAATATTCCGGAGGTAAAATAGTCCCCCATTCGGATCTCCGGGCGGGGACTACTCAAGAGGATGTCATTATCAGGACAAAGAAAACTGACGTTCTACGGATCGGAGCGTGGAATGTCAGATCCCTTAATCGGGCAGGTAGGTTAGAAAATTTAAAAAGGGAAATGGATAGGTTAAAGTTAGATATAGTGGGAATTAGTGAAGTTCGGCGGCAGGAGGAACAAGACTTCTGGTCAGGTGACTACAGAGTTATAAACACAAAATCAAATAGGGGTAATGCAGGAGTAGGTTTAATAATGAATAGGAAAATAGGAATGCGGGTAAGCTACTACAAACAGCATAGTGAACGCATTGTTGTGGTCAAGATAGATACGAAGCCCACGCCTACTACAGTAGTACAAGTTTATATGACAACTAGCTCTGCAGATGATGAAGAAATTGAAGAAATGTATCATGAAATAAGAGAAATTATTCAGATAGTGAAGGGTGATGAAAATTTAATAGTCATGGGTGACTGGAATTCGGTAGTAGAAAAAGGGAGAGAAGGAAACGTAGTAGGTGAATATGGATTGGGGCTAGGAAATGAAAGAGGAAGCCGCCTGGTAGAATTTTGCACAGAGCACAACTTAATCATAGCTAACACTTGGTTCAAGAATCATAAAAGAAGGCTGTATACATGGAAGCCTGGAGATACTGACAGGTTTCAGATAGATTATCTAATGGTAAGACAGAGATTTAGGAACCAGGTTTTAAATTGTAAGACATTTCCAGGGGCAGATGTGGACTCTGACCACAATCTATTGGTTATGTCCTATAGATTAAAACTGAAGAAACTGCAAAAAGGTGGGAATTTAGGGAGATGGGACCTGGATAAACTGAAAGAACCAGAGGTTGTACAGAGTTTCAGGGAGAGCATAAGGGAACAATTGACAGGAACGGGGGAAAGAAATACAGTAGAAGAACAATGGGTAGCTTTGAGGGATGAAGTAGTGAAGGCAGCAGAGGATCAAGTAGGTAAAAAGACGAGGGTTAGTAGGAGTCCTTGGGTAACAGAAGATATATTGAATTTAATTGATGAAAGGAGAAAATATAAAAATGCAGTAAATGAAGCAGGCAAAAAGGAATACAAACGTCTCAAAAATGAGATCGACAGGAAGTGCAAAATGGCTAAGCAGGGATGGCTAGAGGACAAATGTAAGGGTGTAGAGGCTTATCTCACTAGGGGTAAGATAGATACTGCCTACAGGAAAATTAAAGAGACCTTTGGAGATATGAGAACCACTTGCATGAACATCAAGAGCTCAGATGGAAACCCAGTTCTAATCAAAGAAGGGAAAGCAGAAAGGTGGAAGGAGTATATAGAAGGTCTATACAAGGGCGATGTACTTGAGGACAATATTATGGAAATGGGAGAGGATGTAGATGAAGATGAAATGGGAGATATGATACTGCGTGAAGAGTTTGACAGAGCACTGAAAGACCTGAGTCGGAACAAGGCCCCGGGAGTAGACAACATTCCATTGGAACTACTGACGGCCTTGGGAGAGCCAGTCCTGTCAAAACTCTACCATCTGGTGAGCAGGATGTATGAAACAGGCGAAATACCCTCAGACTTCAAGAAGAATATAATAATTCCAATCCCAAAGAAAGCAGGTGTTGACAGATGTGAAAATTACCGAACTGTCAGTTTAATAAGTCACAGCTGCAAAATGCTAACGCGAATTCTTTACAGAAGAATGGAAAAACTAGTAGAAGCCGACCTCGGGGAAGATCAGTTTGGATTCCGTAGAAATGTTGGAACACGTGAGGCAAGACTGACCCTACGACTCATCTTAGAAGCTAGATTAAGCAAGGGCAAACCTACGTTTCTAGCATTTGCAGACTTAGAGAAAGCTTTTGACAATGTTGACTGGAATACTCTCTTTCAAATTCTGAAGGTGGCAGGGGTAAAATACAGGGAGCGAAAGGCTATTTACAATTTGTACAGAAACCAGATGGCAGTTATAAGAGTCGAGGGGCATGAAAGGGAAGCAGTGGTTGGGAAGGGAGTGAGACAGGGCTGTAGCCTATCCCCGATGTTATTCAATCTGTATATTGAGTAAGCAGTGAAGGAAACAAAAGAAAAATTCGGAGTAGGTATTAAAATCCATGGAGAAGAAATAAAAACTTTGAGGTTCGCCGATGACATTGTAATTGTATCAGAGACAGCAAAGGACTTGGAAGAGCAGTTGAACGGAATGGATAGTGTCTTGAAAGGAGGATATAAGATGAACATCAACAAAAGCAAAACGAGGATAATGGAATGTAGTCGAATTAAGTCAGGTGATGCTGAGGGAATTAGATTAGGAAATGAGACACTTAAAGTAGTAAAGGAGTTTTGCTATTTGGGGAGCAAAATAACTGATGATGGTCGAAGTAGAGAGGATATAAAATGTAGACTTTCAATGGCAAGGAAAGCATTTCTGAAGAAGAGAAATTTGTTAACATCAAGTATAGATTTAAGTGTGAGGAAGTCATTTCTGAAAGTATTTGTATGGAGTGTAGCCATGTATGGAAGTGAAACATGGACGATAAATAATTTGGACAAGAAGAGAATAGAAGCTTTTGAAATGTGGTGCTACAGAAGAATGCTGAAGATTAGATGGGTAGATCACATAACTAATGAGGAAGTATTGAATAGGATTGGGGAGAAGAGAAGTTTGTGGCACAACTTGTCTAGAAGAAGGGATCGGTTGGTAGGACATGTTCTGAGGCATCAAGGGATCACCAATTTAGTATTGGAGGGCAGCGTGGAGGGTAAAAATCGTAGAGGGAGACCAAGAGATGAATACACTAAGCAGATTCAGAAGGATGTAGGTTGCGGTAAGTACTGGGAGATGAAGAGGCTTGTACAGAATAGAGTAGCATGGAGAGCTGCATCAAACCAGTCTCAGGACTGAAGACCACAACAACAACAACATCTTTTCGTGAGATATTTGTAGGAGGGAGCACTATATTGGTTGAGTCAAACGAAGGGAATTGCAACAAAACTGGAATTTGCCTCCTGCCTCTGTTGCAATCTCATGAAAATGCTTGAAATCGATTGGAAAATTTCACCCACGCAAGACCAAAATACAGTAAACAGTTATTTAAGGAAAAATGAATTTGTAATATACATCGTTTTTAAAACGGACTAAAAGTTATAAAATAATTTCTCCTAGCCCCATATAGATTCCTAACTGCTTACAGATGGTCTATAAAATTTGTGATTGTGAATTTTTAATAGCTATGAAAATATTTGTAAGATTTAAAACGATAAACGTGGGACGACAGCAATATGTAATTGATGCGAGAATACTTCACCTCCTCTGCGTGCGTCCCACGTTCTTCGTTTTAAATCTTACAAACATTTTCATAGCTATTAAAAATCACAATCACAAATTTTCAGGACTCTCTGTATGTGGTTAGGAATCTGTATGGGGCTAGCATAAATGATTTTATACTTTTTAGTTTTATTTAAAACGTTGTATACTAAAAATTCATTTATATTTAAATAATTATTACATTTTGTTGCCGGACTAGTATCGTGCACACGCCCATCTTCAGTGGTATCTGCTTCACAGAAAACAATGAAATGACAAAACAAGAAGTGTACTCTGCTGAGTGGCTTTAGTCAGTGTGTAACAAATGGATGGCGATAAACTTCGAGGCGTTGCAGAGGGTGTCTTGAAGAAGAAATTGAGTATAGAAACACATGTCATTGAGCGCTGCAAGAGGATGTCGAATTTACAGAGGGTAACTCCTATCGCTAGGCCACCATTCCGACAGCAGAGACGAGTATCTACGCCGATTGACATTGGCGGTGTTGTCAGAGTAGTCGACGCGTTCGGCGTAAAACCCAAGTTGGCTGCCGAAGAGGTGGCTTAAAAGCAGGCGCTGGCTCCGCCAAATTGGACGTACTGAAACGTCTCTGAATGGTTTCCTACCCTCATTATTTTGCTCGTGACACCCTCTACAATCCCTATAAACCTGTACTGTTTTGTTATGGCTCGTGTACTGAAATGGTATGTCTTCATTATTTTCTAGTTGTAGAGCACCACATATAGAAAACAAGTAACAGCACTGTGTTGTTGGTCCTCAACACGCAACAAACGGGGGTAGGAGACAAAGACGCCAGTGACGAACAAGACTAGTGGGTGCTCACATGTACTTACAAATGTAAATTTTATAGAAGAGACCAGATATTCGCTGACTTGGAACGATATCTAAATCTCAGAGCGAACAGACGATGCCAAGAGCAAAGTCTAGATGAGCACGAAGACTCAGAACAGTTAACAATGAAAATAGCAAAATTGTGGGTGTTCTGCAGCATTAGTTAACTGATTTTCGGCTTACAAGGTCTTCATCAAATACCATAAAAGTGGGCAGTTTCGTGACTTAGGTATTACTTTGTGACAACAGCGCCCTGTAGCTTTCTATTCTTTAATACAACTCGGGTCAACATTCAACATATTGTTCTGTTGAAGGCTGTTCTTGCTTCGTGCTGCCGTTAATGTTGGAAGCAACAAGTACATGCATTACACCTGAGTTGGTCATAAAGCCATTTGCTTTGAAGGTGGAAAAAGGCGTTTGTAAATTTTCTGGAAACTTTATGCTACTGCCAATAAATATGAAGAGACTAACGGTAGGAAGTATATACAAATAAGTTATATGGGCAGACCATTCTGTGTGAGAGTTAAATTTTACACAAATTTTCTTCAAACGATTGGAAAGCGGAAAGTCATTTCCATAGATTATAGGGGTAATTTTGCGACAGCACACATACCTACAGAAACAAATGTGAAATTGTTCAAAACAAATGCCATTAATTAAATTACAGATATATGTGAATGTTTCAGTAAAAAAGACGAAGTTTTAGTTCACATTACAACTTTATTCCTAAATATAACATACAATTGCTCAGAATACTGTATTAATTGTGTCATGAATTCATTTTTCCTCATATCGCTGAATTTTTAAGTAAGCGTGTAACAGTTTGAACTAATTACTTTACTTAGAAGATATTGCGTTAAATATAAGTATTGTGACCTTTTTTGCTAGTACGGTTCCATTGGAAAGACGCGCAAATAAATGCGTAAGACTTTTGTTTAATTACCTTGATTAATGCAGTTTGTTTTTCTTTAGTCTTATTTCGTTTCAATGAGGACACACTTATAATTACCAGAATTTTAAGAAAATTAGAAAAATAAATTTCAACAGATGATAAATGTTTTTCTATGTATTTATAAAACAAAACTTATAAAAATTTGTAATAGAGGTATAAGTGTGTGTCATAAAGAAACACTAGATCAGCTCAACTTTTTGACAGATGGATTTATCTCTAATGTGCATATCATGTTGTCCTGAGGGGGCAGGTAACTTTGTGGTAATTAATACATTATACTTTGAATACTTCATTGAATATAAAAACTTCATTACCATCAAAATTGAAGAATAAAGGTTATAAAATTCCATATACGTTGAAATTATATGTCGCAGTACATATCTGTATAAGAGTATGTTACTAATAGTGTTAAAATTGTCACGAAGTTGCCCACTTTTACGGTATGCCACGTCTATGATGACGAAAGTCAGTTGTAGTCCAAAATAGCCTTATTAAGACATAAACCGTTTAAACAAATAAATTTATGGTGCAGAGGTTCTACAATTTTCAGCTTTTCATTCTTAACTATGAAGATGCTCTTCCAAGCAGAGAGGGCAGAGTCAGTTAGCAGTTAGCACTCACAATGATGTTGAAGTTTGATTTACATTTGGAAAGCTGTACTTTCAATTTTAGTTAAGATACACACTTACACTGTTGAGCCAAAACATTATGACCACTTATTTAGCAGCGCGCCGGTCCACCCTTGTAACGCAATACGGCAGCGATTCTGCGTGGAATAGATTCGGCAAGTCCCTGGTGGATTCCCGGAGGTATGTGGGAGCAGATAACGCAATTCCCGTAAATCACGGACCGGTGGTTTGTGGATGCGGTGCTGACGCCCAGTACGGTAGGACGTGGGTACCATTGTGTACATTTCAGGGGATTTTGGGGGCGGAGACATCAACGTCAGTACACTATTATGCCTCTCAAATCACTGTAGCATGATTCTGTAGTTGTGTGACGGACAGGTATCGTGCTGGAAGATGCCATGGTCGTTCGGGAATACATCAACTATGAAAGGATGCAGGTCGTCCTGAATGATGCTCACATAGTCTACAGCGCTCATAGTGTCTCCAGTTACTGCCTCAGGTCCCATGGGAGCCCAGGTTAATGGTCCACGAAGAATAATACTGCCCCTTAATAATGCGCATGTTTCGAGGAGCCGTTCGCCTCACGGATGATGACATATCCAGGCACGACCATTGATTTGGTGTAACAAGAAACATTATACATCAACCCAAACGACACGTTCCCAGTTATCTAAGGTCCAATCTCAATGATACCGTGCCCGCTGCAATCGTGACTGACGATGATTTGGTCACCATGGGAACTGGTAGAAGTCGTCTGCTGCGAAGCCCCGTGTTCAACAATGTGCGCTGAATGGTGTTCCCGAAATACTGCTCCAGCATTGTACTCTGTCATCAGATCTACCAGAGATCACCACCTATCCTACTTCATGAGGCGGGGAAGCCTCCGACCTTCCTCCATGATCTGTGATGAGACAAGGAAGTTTCAAAACTTCGTCGCCTCTTGTGATTTAATCGATTTCAGTCACTTTCCACAGATGCTCGCGACACTAGGGGATGAACAACAGACCAGCATCGCCCTTGCCGAAGTGGTTGTCCCCAGCTGCCGGGCCATAACGATCAATTGTTTGTCAAAGTCACTTACGTCAGTGGATTTCCCCATTTGCAACCTGTGTCGTAGCTAGAATAACCTCCATTCGTTTCTGCTCCACTTATATACCGGGTTGCATTCTGGGCTTAATTACCGTATGTCAGTGAAACTTGGTATACACTCCTGGAAATGGAAAAAAGAACACATTGACACCGGTGTGTCAGACCCACCATACTTGCTCCGGACACTGCGAGAGGGCTGTACAAGCAATGATCACACGCACGGCACTGCGGACACACCAGGAACCGCGGTGTTGGCCGTCGAATGGCGCTAGCTGCGCAGCATTTGTGCACCGCCGCCGTCAGTGTCAGCCAGTTTGCCGTGGCATACGGAGCTCCATCGCAGTCTTTAACACTGGTAGCATGCCGCGACAGCGTGGACGTGAACCGTATGTGCAGTTGACGGACTTTGAGCGAGGGCGTATAGTGGGCATGCGGGAGGCCGGGTGGACATACCGCCGAATTGCTCAACACGTGGGGCGTGAGGTCTCCACAGTACATCGATGTTGTCGCCAGTGGTCGGCGGAAGGTGCACGTGCCCATCGACCTGGGACCGGACCGCAGCGACGCACGGATGCACGCCAAGACCGTAGGATCCTACGCAGTGCCGTAGGGGACCGCACCGCCACTTCCCAGCAAATTAGGGACACTGTTGCTCCTGGGGTATCGGCGAGGACCATTCGCAACCGTCTCCATGAAGCTGGGCTACGGTCACGCACACCGTAAGGCCGTCTTCCGCTCACGCCCCAACATCGTGCAGCCCGCCTCCAGTGGTGTCGCGCCAGGCGTGAATGGAGGGACGAATGGAGACGTGTCGTCTTCAGCGATGAGAGTCGCTTCTGCCTTGGTGCCAATGATGGTCGTATGCGTGTTTGGCGCCGTGCAGGTGAGCGCCACAATCAGGACTGCATACGACCGAGGCACACAAGGCCAACACCCGGCATCATGGTGTGGGGAGCGATCTCCTACACTGGCCGTACACCACTGGTGATCGTCGAGGGGACACTGAATAGTGTACGGTACATCAAAACCGTCATCGAACCCATCGTTCTACCATTCCTAGACCGGCAAGGGAACTTGCTGTTCCAACAGGACAATGCACGTCCGCATGTATCCCGTGCCACCCAACGAGATCTAGAAGGTGTAAGTCAACTACCCTGGCCAGCAAGATCTCCGGATCTGTCCCCCATTGAGCATGTTTGGGACTGGATGAAGCGTCGTCTCACGCGGTCTGCACGTCCAGCACGAACGCTGGTCCAACTGAGGCGCCAGGTGGAAATGGCATGGCAAGCCGTTCCACAGGACTACATCCAGCATCTCTACGATCGTCTCCATGGGAGAATAGCAGCCTGCATTGCTGCGAAAGGTGGATATACACTGTACTAGTGCCGACATTGTGCATGCTCTGTTGCCTGTGTCTATGTGCCTGTGGTTCTGTCAGTGTGATCATGTGATGTATCTGACCCCAGGAATGTGTCAATAAAGTTTCCCCTTCCTGGGACAATGAATTCACGGTGTTCTTATTTCAATTTCCAGGAGTGTATATGCTAATACGTTAATGCGGATCCACTTTACTCTGGAAAAAAAAAATTATTTCCAGTTTTGGTCACCAGGTGCAAATCTAGCGCTGTACATTGTTTGTATGACGGTATGACATCCACGGTGTCATTTGACAAAGCCATAACATGGGTGAACAGTATAAGTATCGAGAAGAGAGACCGTGCACTGCTAGTCAAACTGTTTTATGTGAACGCCAACAATTACAGTACTGCAATGAGAGAATATCGCGGACTGGAAGGTCTGAGGAGAGGCCCGATGTCATTGAACGGTTTAAAGAAGATTATAATGAAATTCGAAAACACGGGTGAGTTGATGTGACACCTATCCTGGTGAAATAATTCACACTGCTGCTGTTGCTCTAATTGAGCATGCAGCATGTGCCCTGGGTAGTGTTAGTGCTCGAAAGTTGTCCATGTCATGATCAACAGCACAGTAAGTTTTGCCCTCCATTTTACACTCGTACCCGAACAAAATCCAGACGGGGCAGCAACTAAAATCTGACGCTCCGCAGCAACGTTCTGAATTTGCTCTTCGGCTTTTGGATCGGATCGAAGTTGATGGCATGTGCATGAGAAATATTCTATAGAGTGACGAGGCACATTTTACACTACAGGGTACAATGAATACACCGAACTGCCGAATTCGGGGTACTGTTAAACAGTGTGTTTTACACGCAGAGCCATTGCATTCGCAGTGTATGACTGTGTGGTTTGGATTCACAAGCCCCTTACTCTCGGTCCTTTCTTCTTTGAAGCGAATACGCCCAGAGGGCGTGTCATTTGTACCGTGACGTCTGCACTTTATCAAGACCTCCTTGTACAGCACGTGATTCCTGGTTTGGAAGAGTGGAACTGTCTAGGAACCACTGTTTTCATGCAAGATGGGGTAGCAAATCACGCCGCTCGTCTAGTGAAATATCTGGTTAATGCTATCTTCCACCAACATGTTACCTCCAGAGGTTTGCCAGATGCGTGGCCTGCAAGATCACCTTATCTGAATCCAAGTGGCTTTTGGCATTTACTGGGGACTCGTTCGGTCTCTTTCTGATGTTAAGCTCAGTATGCAGGAACACGTTGCCCACATTCCACCGGAACAGCTGCGAGCGAGTGTTGAGATGGCTTGGGTTGTTTGGGGGAGGAGACCAGACAGCGAGGTCATCGGTCTCATCGGATTAGAGAAGGATGGGGAAGGAAGTCGGCCGTGTCCTTTCAAAGGGACCATCCCGGCATTTGCCTGGAGCAATTTAGGGAAATCACGGAAAACCTAAATCAGGATGGCCGGACGCGGGATTGAACCGTCGTCCTCTCGGATGCGAGTCCAGTGTGCTAGCCACTGCGCCACCTCGCTCGGTGGAGCGACTGTTGATCTCGTCGTTTTATGGATGCGGTATCCCGTCGACGTCTCCAGTGCTCATAGTGAACAAATTGTGTAAGCGGCAGTTAATAACAAAATCAAAATTACGCCTTTCTCACTTGACTGATCTTTTCGGCCTACATCCTGTTTCTAATCCATTGCATGTGAAAACATTTCTATTCGTCTTTCTTGCATTCACAACGCTAGATTTGCACCTGGTGACAAAAAGAGGAGCTAATTTTGTTTCCCAGCGTAATTTGGTTCTGCGTTAAAGCATTAGAATATCTACCATATTTCGCTGCCACACGACAATTACAGCCCACACAGTACCTCTGTCATTAGCTGCACGTTAGTTATAACCACGTGGTACATTTCCTACCGCCTGAGATGCCCACAACATCACCAGGCAGCATTCAGAACTCGCGGTGGGAAGTGGTCATAATGTTTTAGCTCATCAGTGTACGATAACATCTCAATTTCAGGCTGGCAACATAAAAAATGGAACATCGTAATGTATGCAGCAAAAGAAAGAAGAGGTTCGTACCTTCGTAGAGCCTTCCCCAACCGGTGACGTGCGCCGTGTGGCCGACGAAGCTCCTGTCGTCGGTGGGCACGCAGATGGGGATGATGTTGGGCTGGAAGGCGACGGGCTCGTAGAAGCGCAGCAGCGCCAGGTCGTACTCGAAGGTGCGTGGGTCGAACTGCGGGTGCGACGCCACGATCTGCACGCGCCGCTCCTGGAAGCCGTACGGCTCGTCCTCCGTGGACACATCGTGCTCCCCCAGTCGCAACAGCAAGTCACTCGGCGGCACGCTGCACCAACACACAACACAACACCGCCTTACAAAAGTAGCCTGTCTCTTAACTTTCATCTTTGGACCAGTTCATATGGCAGTCCAGATAGTGTATGTACGCTGCTGCCCTGTAAAATTGTTCACGAGCAAGAGTAGAACGTAACGAAATTTTACTTATTCCTGTCTTCATTAAAGTCGGAAGAATGTACGATTTAATTTAAATGACTCTAACTCCTGCGCATCGAGTCGAATAGAACACGAATGGTCGATACGGACACATCATTCCATGCTATTTCAACTCTACGTCAGTGTTCGTCGGTCGTCGTGGCCGGCGAGGGGTGTCGTGCCAATCTCTCGGCAACCCACGGACAGAAGTCTTCAGTGGGTGACAGATCTAGCGAACGGGCTGGCCAGGACAGCATGGATCACATGCGGTCTTCAATCACCTTGTTGAAAGATAACATTATAGCGACATGAGAGACACAAAGAAATGTAACACATCCTGTCCAAATTACTAACCATGCGGACCATAGATGATCGTGTTTCGTACATAGTAGCATCCTATAGCATAATGACAGCTACTGGGTGTATACGATGATTGTGAACGCAATCTGACAAGGTTCGATGATGTTTGGTTTGTGGGGCGCTCAACAGCGCGGTCGTCAGCGCCCATACAAAGTCCCAATTTTTACACAGTCCAATTTTTTTTACACAGTCCAGTCTAGTCACTGTCACGGATGATGATGATAAAATGATAAGGACAACACAAACATTCATTCCCCGGACAGAGGAAATCCCAACCCGGACGGGAATCGAACCTGGGACCCCGTGATCCAGAGGCAGACCACCAGACCACGAGCTGCGGACTTGACAAGGTTCGTTCTCCTCGAAGCCTCCACACACGAATACAGTGCTGCGCTTTATGCAGCAACGGGACTCGTCCGAAAAGATGCGGTGCCACTCCTGTGTCCAGTGTTGCTGTAGCATGTACCGCTGTCGGCGTCTCTTTCTCTGCTTCTGTATCAGGGGAAGCCATAGCAGTAGCCGCCATGGTGACAGTCATGGCGCTCCTGATGCCGTTGCACTGTCCATGCGGATACTCGTCTTCCTACAAACAAGTCAATTTCCCCACTCAAGGTGTGTGACGCGGCTGTACAACCCCTCACGGCCGAGCTACCAACATGTCTCTCCTTTCGGGCACTAGTCGTGTGGTTCTCTTGAGATCCAGCATTAAGTTGTATAGGGTGTCAAAACCAAACTGGTCCAGAACATATTTACAATAAGACTGACGCTGGATTGACCGTTATTAATGAGCATCATAGAAGATGGAAATGGCCAGCGCTGACGTCGATGCAGCGCTGTGCTCGATATAGCAAACTGTGGGACATGCGTAGCTGTTCTTGCTGACAGACAGCAGCAACAGCTTTCTAAAATGGTTCAAATGGCTCTGAGCACTATGGTACTTAACTTCTGAGGTCATCAGTCCCCTAGAACTTAGAACTACTTAAACCTAACTAACCTAAGGACATCACACACATCCATGCCCGAGGCAGGATTCGAACCTGCGACGTAGCGGTCGCAAGGTTCCAGACTGTAGCGCCTAGAACCGCTCGGCCACCCCGGCCGGCAATAGCTTTCTCAGTGTTCTACTGTCGCTCTCCTAGTGTGTGAGAAATATCTGAATTCACTTGACCTTTCAGTTTGATCACGTGTAAAAATCACAAGAAGAGAGATCAGATGATCGAAATGGCCATGGTATTACACTGCCACCGTTGGTTGTCCTTTCCTCACCGAACTTCTAATGTACTCGCGACAAGGTTGTCAAGTCGGTGTGTGCTGTTACCCCGTCTTGATGAAAATATCAGCACAGTCGTTCGACTTCTGTGAATTGATCTCCTTATACATTAAACAGTTCCTGGACATGTATCGTGTCATGATGCAGACACCAGAAGTTTCGCACCAAACATTGATTTTGTGTTTATGTAACGTCTCTTCAAAGTACTGATGGGGATTTTCTGATGCATAATAGCGCGTATTTGAGAGTTCATATACCTTGACAGGCTTAACCAGGCCTCATTTAGAGAAATGAAAAACTATGACAACTAATTGGTTCATCGAAATCCTAGTTTCCAACATGTTGGTAGTTCTCCTGTTCATCTACAGCGCTCAATTTCGAATTAATCTTATAAACATTTTCCAGTTCAGTTTTATTTTGCTCGTCCAGTATACGGCCCTCGGCCCTCTTAAACCAAATCGATTCAGTATTCGCATTCCGCTAGCAGCAATATCACGGAAAAGTAAACCGCAATCTTGATAGGCTACAGTTAAACCACTTTCCAATTCTGACACGTGCTGATAGACATTTTTACTTCTTACACGAAGCATAATGCTATCCCGTTACAACCAATCAACTGTGAAATCCGATTTCTCAATGACAAATCTGCTGTGTAATCTTTCTTTATGTATATAATATAGATGGGGTTCCTCCTGTGTACTCCGTGTGGTTGACCAGAATGCTAATCATTTGCATATCTAAGTAACTACCGTACTTTATGCCGATTTGTCGTCTGTAAAATGCAGCATTCATGGTATTACGATTGTAATGGCTAGCAGGGTGTCATGCAAAATCTTTACACACTTCTAGCGACTGTAGAACTCCGAAATTTCTTTGAATGTATGTTCTGTTAGACAAATAAAAGGAAACACTGGATTTGTTTGGTTGCTTGTTGAATTATATTTAATCCAGAGTCCAATAAGAATCGAAAAGCTGCAGCACTCAAAAGGCGTATTAAATGTCTAGATGACATTCTCGTGCATTGCGGTGAAGTTCGAAGGATGTACACTGGAATCTCTGACAGTGGCGTAACTAGGGTAAGTGGCGCCCAAGGCAAACTTCGACTTTGTGCCCCCCCCCCCTCTTTCCCTTTCCACCACATCGCCCCACATAGCGACTTTAACCATTTCGTCTTTTTCTTTTTATCTAGAAGTAAAATTGCAGATTCCTGATTCATGAACAAAACTCCCTCATCTCAGGAAGGCATAAAATTACAACACATTATGATTGCTGGTAGAATAATGATACTGTTCCGTTCTATTCAGCTTTCTGACAAAAATGTGTTGAACATATAGCCAAGATTATGATCCTTATTATGTTCTTAAACTTAATCGCACTGTCCTTCGCTGGATGAAGACACTTAGGTTAATATGGGGACTTACATCACAATCTTTGATATAATGATGACCTTTCTTCTTCGAAAGCTAACAGGAACTTAAAATAATGTAACTGTGACATACCCCAGAAAATGAAATTAGTTGATTCGGTGGGAATGGGTGGCACACGGATCTCGAAGTCTCTTATGGTTTTAGTTACTCCCTAGAATGCTAACTGTGGGTATGAAGGTACCTAGCAGATCATGTAGCCAACAGTCTTCGTCGAGTTTGAGAGACGCAGAAAGTGCATAATTATCCTATTTCACAAGAGAACATGTGCGACTGAGAGTTAACCGACCTCTGTCGTCTTTGTCAGACGAAAAAGGAAGCTACAGCAACCAGTTTTCCGCTAAATTTAGTATTTGACTGAAGGAAATCCGAAAATAAAACGAAAGCTTTCGCTATAATTCCAACGCCACAAAGGAAGTAGAATTTTCACTGACCAAATTTTCGGGGCTGACACATCTACAACGCGACTACCAAGGAACATCTTCAAGTATTTCTCTTACCCTCGAGTTGTTAAGGAATTATACAGAAGAAGAAACTATATAGTACAATTTACACTACATTCATACTCCCGTACAACTGTGAAATTTCAATTGAATGTTGAATTAGTATAAGACTGCTGCGATGCGGAACCCTTCCTAGAATACAGCTGCTCGAAACAGTTGTTAGACACACTGACATTATAACACCTCAACATAACCAACCATTTCATTTGTATACGCATCTGGACGTTAGTGTTCTATGAATACGAAATGAATACTGAGCTCAAGTTTTCCTTGATAATACACACATACGGCAGGTTCAGGAAGGTAGTAAGAATCATACTTACTTCTCTACACAGTGCGCCGCTGTGACGGCCCAATTTTCGTTCAGAAGAGCAGCCCCACACTTATGCAGATACGTCGACGTACGCCACTGTCGCAGAGATATCTGCGTAGAAATAACATTTTAACAATTAGTATATCATAAGAGAAATAATAACATACGAATAATTCATAGATCTGATAAATTGATTCAGAGATTAAGTTCCTTGTACAGTGTACAACAGTAAAATACAGGCTACAGTATTTTTTTAGTGTCCTATTAAGTAATGAAGTGTAATGTTTGGGATCCATCCCATAGTTATTTTCAGCTAAATCGCAAAAAGCTGGGAGTTTGGCAAGACGGTTCCCAATGAGGGAAATTTAGGGTGGATTTACCAGTACCGGCATTGGTCTCACAACCGATAGAAACTTTCTGAGAACCTGTTTTTTGTCCATGCGATTAATGATTCAAAATATGTAACACCATAAGTTCCAAGTATGATCAACTGAGGGCAAAACGTGTCGCTTCATACTGCTTAAAATAGTGTCACTGCTCTTAAGAACTATGCGGCTGGTGCGAAATTTAAGTAAAATATCATTACATTATTGTAAAATTGTTCTGTCTATACTGCAGACAAATGTGAGTTAATGTGGCTACACCACCCCGACAAAATATCGTCCCGTTATCATTAAGCTTTCTGTAAATATAAGATATGGTTGGGAGTCGTAATTGAAGAAGCCCTAAATAGCACTTCGCCTCTGTGGCACTAGGACAAGAGCATTATTTAATTTCGTTTTCGTATACTGTAGCAAAAACTGATGACTCCACCTATTCTGTATTGCGCTGTGGGTAAGTCTTCGACGTCCGCGTTCTTGGAAGAAGCATAAATCTCACCGTTTCTATGTTTTACTATCCGGGTGCCACTACAAACTGCCACTGTCGAAGTTTCTTGAATGAGCAGTCCCTGTGCGGGCACACAGAATCAAACGAATGATTTGCCTGTATCCCGTTTGACGCAGATGCGTGTATTCATCCTACAAAAAGTTGGCAATAAAGTTCTAGGGGCAACCATCTGCCATTGTAACAATACGACCTTATTTCAACACGTATTTTCATGTGATTCATAATCATGGATGGAACCTTAGGTGCATTCAGGTGTATTCCATTGTTATTCGTTAATATAATCCATTCAGCTCTTTAATTGATGGTATCCACATGATCGACTGTGAAATTGTAAAATTTCACCTTCAGACGTGCTTATGGCAGTCCTGTTCAATCGAAACTTCTAGGTACGTAAAGTTTCCTGCCTATCCAACGAAAATTGTATAACTTAGTTTTCATTGAGCAGGCATGAAACTTCGGTTACTGTGTATCTGGCCTTGATACTGGTTTGCATACATGGAATATTTTATGCCTACAGTAGTACAATTGATTTTCGGTGTGGTTAGGTTTCGGATCGCTTCATGTACTTCAGTGTTTCGATTGAGTTGGACTGCATCAAGCACGTCAGAAGATGAAATTGCACAGTGGTCAAAACAAATGTTGCATATCACCGAAACTTTAAAATTAAACGTTGTGGTCCAGAAATACGTAATGATATCAATGCATTGGTTTGTTTGTAATGTAATTCTGGTAGACACAGTCCATGTTTCTATCGTGAGGGGGCAGTATATACAGTCTATGGCAACCGTGTCACCTGTAAAGATTGCATCACTCATGATGTGTGTCATAACGAGAGTTGTGTTCCTTCAGGATGTTACAGACAACAATAACGTTTGATCAGAGGCTCAGCATAGTCATTCTAATGGAGCAGGGAACGAGACAAGTGGACGTGGCAGTGAATGTCACTGTTAGCCGGCCGATGTGACCGAGCGGTTCTAGGCGCTACAGTCTGGAACCGTGCGACCGCTACGGTCGCAGGTTCGAATCCTGCCTCGGGCATGGATGTGTGTAATGTCCTTAGGTTAGTTAGGTTTAAGTAGTTCTGAGTTATAGGGGACTGGTGACCTCAGAAGTTAAGTCCCATAGTGCTCAGAGCCATTTTTTGAATGTCACTGTTAGTGAACGTGATGTCTATAGAATGTGGAACAAGTTTCGAGTGGCAGGATCAGTTGAGGATATTCACAGCAATGGCAGAGGAACAAAAACAACAAGTGTGCAGGGGCTATATCTGCGTACACAGCAGCAAACAAAAGCCCTCAACACAATGCTACACGTCTACGGTGACAGTTCCAAACAGTTACAGGAGTGTAGGTGGCAACACAAACGATACGGAATAGGCTCCATGAACAAGGATTACATGCCAGAAGAACTCTGAAACGTACATCTCTAAATAGGATTCGCAGAGATAGGATTCGCTACTCCCTGTAGACTAGACAACAATGGGACGCAACGCTCTTTTCTGACGACACCCGTATTGGTATCCACCCTGAAAATACTCGTGTTCATGCGTGGAGACAATGAAGACAACGGTTACCCTGTAACTGTATCGCAGACCGCCACCATTATCAATCCAGTTCCGTTGTGTTTTGGGGTGGACTCATTTATGGCCGCAGGACACCAATTGTGCCAATACATGGGAGGATGACTGGTGAGAAGTATCAGGACGACATCCTTTCAGGCATTGTGGCTCCGTTTGGTGAATATACTGGAGCGGGATTCACGCTGATGGACAACACTGCCCGGCCCCGTCGTCACAAACTTGTGGTCACATTCCTAGGGCAACACAGAATCAGACTGAAAGAATGTTCTCCATATTATCCATTTCTTATCGCCACTGAGAATGCATGGGACATGCTAAAATGAGCGCTTTGCAATCGCTCTGTCCCTTCAGAGACCTTAAAGAGCCTCATAGACGACGCTGTAGAGGAATGGAACTATATCTGACAGTTTCACCTGGACAGTATGGTAATCAATATGCCTAACCCCATTCAAAAGTGTCTCCAATTACGAGGAGGGCTAATTGGTTCATAAACAATGTGGTGGGCGATATCACAGTAAGAAGAAACCTTTTGTAAGATTTGATTTTTGTTTTTATTTTGTTCTTATCAAGTGGAAATGTGTTTAAATTGCTTATTTTTGTTTTCTTGTAACTGTACCTGACAGAAAAAAACTCAGCTTTGTTTCCTATTATTTCCAGTATTGACAATAAAACAATATGCAACATTTATTTTGATCATTGTATAACTTCGAAATAGATCCTGTAATTAAGCAGTATCAAGAAAACAGCTGAATGGATTATCCAACATCAGTACATTAATAAATTAAACTCTTAGATAAAGACAGCCTTCTAAATTATAAATTGGTGCGGTATTGGAGTTTTCCACAGAGACATCCATATAATGAATATTCTCGGTATCCAAGCGGAAAGTAGAAGGTTGTATTGTGTTGTGTGCTTTCGCAAGATAATTTCGCCCCAGGTGAAGTCACTCCACTAACAGTAAGACATATAAGAGAAACACAACGGTCATGCCACTTGGACAGCTCCTGACTATGAAGACGCTGAATAGTAAAAGGAGACATTTTCCATTGCAGACTGTATATTTATGTCATCTATTTGCAATGGTATTGTCCAGTTCCGACTACCACGTCATTATCAAGCATGTACAGGGTGAATCACCTAAAACTTGCACCGCAAATATTACGGAAATAGGAAGCACTATTAATGTTTCACACAATGGATTTGTTCAAAATGTGTGTTAAATCTTATGGGACTTAACTGCTAAGGTCATCAATCCCTAAGCTTACACACTATTTAACCTAAATTATCCAAAGGACAAACACACACACCCATGCCCGAGGGAGGAGTCGAACCTCCGCCGGAACCAGCCGCACAATGGATTTGTAGCCAGAGGCTCGTACTGTTAGCCAATCAGCAGATTGGAATAATATTTTTTGTGCAAACATACACTTTTTTAAATGAAACAATGGCTATTGACATTAATAAACTAAAAGTTCGGTAAATTAGAATTCATTTGTGTTTGTTGCAGTATTCTAGTGCGAGTCGTTTACGAAACGCCGTATTCTGAAAAGTTCCCACACTGACACTTGTATAATATCTGTTGTAACACACACTAAAGAACAAGACAAGTGCATACGCTAGTTATGTGGATTTCGACAGGTAACGAGACAACTGACCATCACAGGTTGTGTTCAAAATTATCACCGGCAGCGGCAATACACGCTTCCAGTCTGCTATGGAACGACTGCTGCACACGTGCTATAATTTCAGCGGAGATGTCCGAGCAGGCTGCAGTAATACGTCGTTGCACACCATTTGGTATATCTGGTATGTCCTCGAATACAGTGCCTTTCAGCTTCCCCAACAGAAAGAAGTCTACAGGCACCAAATGCGGGTAACAAGCTTGCCGAGGCGTCTGCGTACAATCGAAAGCTTTGAAAACAATTTGTGAAGACATTCCGTAGTACTTCGTACACTATTGGCTGGACAACCATCATGTTGGTACCACAGATTCCTTCTAGTCTGCAGAGGAACGTCTTCTAGGATACGTGGAAGATAGTTTGTTAGGAGTCTGCGGTACTTGTGCGCTCAGTGTGCCCTCTATGAAAAACGGGCCGATGAGGTGATGGTTCAGTATCCCACACCACACACTTGCACTACATGGATTCTGACGTACTACCTTACGAAGCCGACGGGGTTTGTCTACAGACCAATAGTGCATATTTCGGCGGTTACCTGGCCACGATTGGTAAATGTGGCTTTATCACTAAACAAGATACTTGGAACCTATGTCGATGGAGAACGCATAGGACACTTGCCTCATCCATGCCACTTCCCCGAGGGACTGCGATGGAACTAATGCGCAGATCAACTGCAACAGCAGCAAGAACATTAATTTCCACTTTTTCTGTCGTCACTTGTTTAGGTCTGTTACGTTGTCTAGGTGTTACACAACCACTTTCACGTAACTGATCGAAGAAGTTAATAAATAATTACCGAGGTGGTTGATGTTCATTGGCACATCTTGCCGAATACGCCGTACTGCATTCTTCCTGCACTTTCGATACACCATGAGCATGTCGGCTTTTTCTGTCTTGGTAAGTCCCATCATCCGCTCACGAGCTCCTGTTTGGACTGTCACGCACTAATTGACTAGCAAGTGGCAGTGCACTCAAGGAACACAGAAGTACAATGTAAATAGAGATAACAACATCGTACCTAGCCACTGCTGTGTCGTCCGAACAAGACAGAGCAAGGACAAAAGCACCAGAGGCGCAAAGATGCGAGCTGGTGCCAGTGTCATAGAGTTCCACCAGCGCCACGGGCGGCGATGAGGAGGAAAATATCAACTTCGCCTCGGCCAACTGCCGGCCGAGTACAATCCGCAAATGGCCGCACGACAACGGACAGAAGCCTACTCGGAAGATAAAGGAGCAGCTCTCGCCCACTTGATTATAGATCATCATCCAGGGCAGACTTAGACAGGGAACGCCGTTTAGTGAACTGTAGAATTGTTGTAATTGCATTTGCTATGTACTGTGAAGTTTATCTACGATTATTTCCACATAGCCATGGAGGGCAAATTGTGTTATATTACAAGGAGTGTTGCAGAATTACTGACTCAACTAGTCACAAAGATAAGTAAACTCATTTACCTGACTTTGTACTAATTTGTTTTAGTGTTGTAGAACTTTAGTTTGTCCTATGCCCTGGGTTATAGCTGTGTAATAGTGGCAGAGAGAAACTGTCTTACTGTGTACCGCACCAGAAGCCGTTTCACGAACTCACAAACTCTGCCTACCGTAACAACAGTGGCAACTTGGCCTCCACAGCAGTGTTTATCTGCTCTGCATAGTAACTAACAGTTCTTGATAAAACTTTACGTAGTTTTCGTGTTAGATTTCTTAGTGTTTTCTTGATCGTTTAGAACAGAAAGCGCCCTAAAACCGTCTTTTGTTTGTTTCGCGGCCGTTAGCCACTAGTCACTTGAATCAGCAGTTGTCTTGTGACAGCCAGAGCGAGAGCACCAGCAGCAGCGAGTACTGTTTGTATAAAGCGTTTATTTTGCATTTTGTTTACGACCTTCCACTAAGGAAGGGATTCTATTTGTGTTTATCTGCTCTGCATAGTAACTAACAGTTCTTGATAAAACTCTACGTAGTTTTCGTGTTAGATTTCTTAGTGTTTTCTTGATCGTTTAGAACAGAAAGCGCCCTAAAACCGTCTTTTGTTTGTTTCGCGGCCGTTAGCCACTAGTCACTTGAATCAGCAGTTGTCTTGTGACAGCCAGAGCGAGAGCACCAGCAGCAGCGAGTACTGTTTGTATAAAGCGTTTTTGTACTTATTTGCTGCGCTTAGCTTTTAAATAGTTTTTCTGGGAAAACCTAGCGTAGTTTTCGCGTCTCGTATTTCAGTGAGTGTTTCTTGATTATCAGAGTAGCTCATCAGAAGATTATCTTGGGAATTTGTCACCGTATAGAGTAGGGTAAACATAGTCATGTGTAGGGACTGTGGTTGTTGTGAGCGGACGCAAGGAGAATTGGCCACTCTTCGGGGGCAGGTGGAGGCTTTGTCTGTTAGGCTCATCGAGCTCGAGGCGCAGGCGTCGGCTCGTAGTGGCGTTGGGGCAACTGTGGTGAGACCTATGCCTACTTCGGTGGCCTTGGAATCGCATGGAACCCCTGATGTCGCTGCGTCTTCCGGCAGTGAGCGTCTTACCGGGCAGCCATCACTCCAGGGTGAATGGCGGACAGTGGTGGGCTCGCGCGTGCCTGGCCGAAAGGCAAAGGTGGGATCTGGCCGCGTGGCAGCTGCCTTACCCCTTTCCAACAGGTACGGGGTGCTTCCTAGTGGTGATGACATCGTTTCCGAGCCACCACAGAATGCCTCGCCTGTTGGGCCAGTGGCCGATTCTCCGGCAAGGTCCCGACAGTCACAGAGGGCGGGCCTATTAGTTATAGGGAGCTCCAACGTTAGGCGGGTTATGGAGCCCCTCAGGAAAATAGCGGGTAGGTCGGGGAAGAATGCCAGTGTGCACTCGGTGTGCTTGCCGGGGGGTCTCGTCCGTAATGTGGAGGAGGCCCTTCCGGCAGCTATTGAACGCACTGGGTGTGACCGGCTGCAGATAGTAGCACATGTCGGAACGAATGACGCCTGCCGCTTGGGTTCTGAGGCCATCCTTGGTTCCTTCCGGCGGCTGGCTGATTTGGTGAAGACAACCAGCATCGCACGCGGAGTGCAAGCTGAGCTTAATATCTGCAGCATAGTGCCCAGAGTCGATCGCGGTCCTCTGGTTTGGAGCCGTGTGGAGGGTCTAAACCAGAGGCTCAGACGACTCTGCGACTATAATGGTTGCAAATTCATCGACCTCCGTTATTGGGTGGAGAACTGTAGGGCCCCCCTAGACAGGTCAGGCGTGCACTACACACCGGAAGCAGCTACTAGGGTAGCAGAGTACGTGTGGCGTGCACACGGGGGTTTTTTAGGTTAGAGGGACCCCCCCTTGGGCGAAACGATAAAATACCTGACGGCTTACCAGAGAGGACATTATCATCGTTGATAAAGAACGTCCGTCCTCAGAGACCAAAAACAGGAAAAGTTAACGTAATATTGGTAAACTGCAGGAGTATCCAGGGCAAGGTTCCTGAATTAGTATCTCTTATTGAAGGAAATAGTGCGCATATAGTATTAGGAACGGAAAGTTGGTTAAAACCGGAAGTGAACAGTAACGAAATCCTAGACACAGAATGGAATATATACCGCAAGGATAGGATAAACGCCAATGGTGGAGGAGTATTTATAGCAGTAAAGAATTCAATAATATCCAGTGAAGTTATTAGCGAATGCGAATGTGAAATAATCTGGGTTAAGTTAAGTATCAAAGGTGGGTCAGATATGATAGTCGGATGCTTCTATAGACCACCTGCATCAGCAACCGTAGTAGTTGAGCGCCTCAGAGAGAACCTGCAGAACGTCGTGAAGAAGTTTCGTGATCATACTATTGTAATAGGGGGAGACTTCAATCTACCAGGTATAGAATGGGATAGTCACACAATCAGAACTGGAGCCAGGGACAGAGACTCTTGTGACATTATCCTGACTGCCTTGTCCGAGAATTACTTCGAGCAGATAGTTAGAGAACCAACTCGTGAAGCTAACGTTTTAGACCTCATAGCAACAAATAGACCGGAACTTTTCGACTCCGTGAATGTAGAAGAGGGTAACAGTGATCATAAGTCAGTGGTTGCATCAATGACTACAAGTGTAATAAGAAATGCCAAGAAAGGAAGGAAAATATATTTGCTTAACAAGAGTGATAGGGCACAAATCGCAGAATATCTGAGTGACCACCATCAAACGTTCATTTCTGAGGAAGAGGATGTGGAACAAAAATGGAAAAAAATTCAGAAACATCGTCCAGTACGCCTTAGATAAGTTCGTACCGACTAAGGTCCAAAGCGAGGGGAAAGATCCACCGTGGTATAACAATCATGTACGAAAGGTACTACGGAAACAAAGAAAGCTTCATCATAGGTTTAAGAGTAGTCGAATCATAGCTGATAAGGAAAAGCTGAACGAAGCGAAAAAGAGCGTAAAGAGAGCAATGAGAGAAGCATTCAACGAATTCGAACATAAAACATTGGCAAACAATCTAAACAAGAACCCTAAAAAGTTTTGGTCATATGTAAAATCGGTAAGCGGATCTAAATCCCCTATTCAGTCACTCGTTGACCACGATGGCACCGAAACAGAGGACGACCGAAGAAAGGCAGAAATACTGAATTCAGTGTTCCGAAACTGTTTCACTGCGGAAAATCGTAACACGGTCCCTGACTTCAGCCGTCGCACGGACGCCAAAATGGAAAATATTGAAATAAACGATATCGGAATTGAAAAACAACTGCTATCACTTAGTAGCGGAAAAGCATCCGGACCAGACGAGATACCCTTAAGATTCTACAGTGATTATGCTAAAGAACTTGCCCCCTTTCTATCAGCAATTTATCGTAGATCGCTGGAAGAACGTAAAGTACCTAGCGACTGGAAGAAAGCGCAGGTCGTTCCCATTTTCAAGAAGGGTCATAAATCAGATGCGAATAATTATAGGCCTATTTCGCTTACGTCAATCTGTTGTAGAATAATGGAACATGTTTTGTGTTCTCGTATTATGACGTTCTTAGATAATACAAATCTCCTTCATCATAACCAACATGGATTCCGCAAACAGAGATCATGTGAAACTCAGCTCGCCCTATTTGCCCAAGAAATTCACAGTGCCGTAGACACTGGCGAGCAGATTGATGCCGTATTCCTGGACTTCAGGAAGGCATTTGATACGGTTCCGCACTTACGTTTAGTGAAAAAAATACGAGCTTACGGAATATCGGACCAGGTTTGTGATTGGATTCAGGATTTCCTAGAAGAAAGAACACAACATGTCATTCTTAACGGTTCAAAATCTGCAGATGTAGAGGTAATTTCGGGAGTACCGCAGGGAAGCGTGATAGGACCTTTATTGTTTACAATATACATAAATGACTTAGTTGACAACATCGGTAGCTCCGTGAGGCTATTTGCAGATGACACGGTTGTCTACAAGAAAGTAGCAACATCAGAAGACTCGTACGTACTCCAGGAGGACCTGCAGAGGATTAATGCATGGTGCGACAGCTGGCAGCTTTCCCTAAACGTAGATAAATGTAATATAATGCGCATACATAGGGGCAGAAATCCATTCCAGTACGATTATGCCATAGGTGGTAAATCATTGGAAGCGGTAACGACCGTAAAATACTTAGGAGTTACTATCCGGAGCGATCTGAAGTGGAATGATCACATAAAACAAATAGTGGGAAAAGCAGGCGCCAGGTTGAGATTCATAGGAAGAATTCTAAGAAAATGTGACTCATCGACGAAAGAAGTAGCTTACAAAACGCTTGTTCGTCCGATTCTTGAGTATTGCTCATCAGTATGGGACCCTTACCAGGTTGGATTAATAGAAGAGATAGACATGATCCAGCGAAAAGCAGCGCGATTCGTCATGGGGACATTTAGTCAGCGCGAGAGCGTTACGGAGATGCTGAACAAGCTCCAGTGGCGGACACTTCAAGAACGGCGTTACGCAATACGGAGAGGTTTATTATCGAAATTACGAGAGAGCACATTCCGGGAAGAGATGGGCAACATATTACTACCGCCCACATATATCTCGCGTAATGATCACAACGAAAAGATCCGAGAAATTAGAGCAAATACGGAGACTTACAAGCAGTCGTTCTTCCCACGCACAATTCGTGAATGGAACAGGGAAGGGGGGATCAGATAGTGGTACAATAAGTACCCTCCGCCACACACCGTAAGGTGGCTCGCGGAGTATAGATGTAGATGTAGATGTAGATGTACCGACGAGGCCTTTACAAAAGTAGCGAAGAGAGTTTACAAAAGCAACTACGCAGGTTGAATGGTACAAACAAGTGTCGTCGTGGGAACTTCCCAAAATACAATATCTCGTAAACGACTCGCACGAGAATCCTGCAACATAAACCACTGGCATTGTAATATACCCTACCCTTAGTTTCTTAATGTCAAAACGCAAGATCCATTTAAGAAGTGTATGTTTGCCAAAAATACACTTTCTAAATATTATTACAATCTGTTGATTGGCTATCAATACGTGCCCCTGACTACCAATTAATTCTGTGAAAACAACACATCAGTAGCACTTTCCACTTCCGCAATATTTGCAGTGCAAGGTTTAGGTGATTCATCCTGCATACATTAACAGTACGCAATTTCAGTTGTGCTTCGCACATTATATGATGAGGTCTTCCAGTGAACAGATGGAGTCTTCGTCCTCAAGTCATACGGTATATAGATCTTTTACACATTTTACTGCTCTTTCTTTTGTATTCGATACAAAGCATATTGTTATTCATATTTGGCTTCACATGCAGACTGATAATTTGATTCGCATGCGACATCCCTTGCGACATGGTGCGTATTGTTAAAATATATGTCCTTGATAATGACATGGCAGACGAATTTAGGCAATAGTACAGCAAATAAATGACATAAATATACTGTTTACAATGGACAATACTTCATTTTATGAAATATTTCGATGATGTGGACCCCCTCATAAACAAGATTATCGAGCCGGTTTTCACTTAACCCCCACGCGGCTTGGACACCGAGAAAACTTTGTACACTCGATACTAAGTTATTCCGTTTCGTCCATCCCTTCCGTCCCAGCAGTCTCTGCCAGCTCTACTCGGAAACAACACTGACGTCATCTCTTAATATGACTGGCTTCACTTTGCCATTAAGGAGGACGATGGGTTCGGTATAGTTTGTTGATAAAATCTTTTAGCTCTTTTTTCCTGTATGCATTTACTTTTCACGGGGCAGTGAATTTTTTATGTAAGACTATCGAAAGAAGTGAAACGTAGTTGTCAGGCTAGAATTCATATACACCAGCGCAACTGTGATTGAGATGACATTCTAGACTTAAGTGGAGTGTACGCTATAACGAACATGTTGATCGTAGAGCATACATCACTCAAGAGTAACTTAATATCGTTTAGGAACACCCCTGAGGCTGTGGTCAACGTCATTTCTCGGCTGCATCGTTTCCCCCTGAGGTTCTGATCATGCAAGAGCTTCTGAGGAGTTTGAAACGTATAGAAGGAAGCAAGGACACGTGCAAACTGAATCTGTTCGTTGTGTACGGCCAGGGGCATTGGTAACGCATTGCCTGTGAAAGGCTCCGTGTTTGAGTTTCGATGTGGCAAAAAAATCTTATGGAGTCACAAATGTTTCTAACTTACACTGTTCCAGAGCAGAGGAACTAAAGGTTATCATATAGTCTCCTTCCAGGACAGAATGCGCAAACTTTTTAACGTTGTGTCATTTCTTAGCTTATTTCCATAACTTCAAGGTATTATTTTTTTGTTTCTTCAATGTAAACCTGTACCTGCATTTTTTCAATTGTGATGTTTCATTCCAATACATTAAAATGATACAAAAAGTGAAAATTTATTGATGTGGTAAGTATTTCTAAAAGGATGCAGTTTTCGAAGAGACGCACATTTTTAAATAATGAAACTAAACTAATGTTGAAGCTTCCTGGAAGATTAAAACTATGTGCCGGACCGAACTCGAACTCGGGAACTTCGAATTCCGCGGGCACACTCCACTGTAGAGTGATAATTTCATTCTAAACTAACGTTGCCAGAACAGCTGCATTTTTCACCTACAGGAAGCATTGCATTCCTCCTAGAACTGCTGCCCCTCTTTATTCATACTGTAACAGATTTCTTTTTGCCTGTAGTGGATGAAAGGCTGTTAAAAGTCACGTGGGTAGACGAAGAGCACTTCTCACATAACGGAAGTGTAAACGCACGTACCTGTGCACCGTGCTGCACAACTATGCAAACTACTGAGACAATAAATAGGCATAAAACAAACTGTGGGAAAGATTCGTTGGAAGTACCTTAAAGAAATGTAATTAACCGACGAAAGAAGAGGCTTACAAAACACTGTTTAAGACCGATTATTCAGTATTTCTCGTCAGTCTGGGACCCTTACCATATTGGGTTAATAGAAGAGACATCGTAGATTCAACGAAACGTCGCACGCTTCGTCACGAAATCGTTCAATCGGGAAGAGAGTGATACGGAGATTTTCAATGAACTCCAGTGGCAGATGCCATAAGAGAAGCATTGTGCATCACGGAGAAATTGAAAGAGGGTACGTTCCAGGAAGGCCCGGGCAACAAATTACTTCCTGCCACATACTATTCTATCGCTTGAGCCTTGTCCCGCAGTTACGCAGGGTCAGTCATCGTTAATCGGATTTGGCATCTTAATGTTTAAGGGGTGGCCAGTTGCCCTTCCTGCCACCACCCCGTACCCCCCGGGACGGAATTAGTGTACCCCAACTGTCTGCGTCGAGAGTAATCCGTGGAATAGTGCGAAAGTGTTCAGATGTCTGCGAGCCGTGTAGCTGAGGCGTAACATGGGGACCAGCCCGGTATTCACCTAGCGAGATGTGGAAAACCGCCTAAAAACCGCATCCAGGCTGGCCGGCAGATCGGCCCTCGTCGTTAATCCGCCGGACGGATTCGATCCGGGGCCGGCGCGCCTACCCGAGTCCAGGAAGCAGCGCGTTAGCGCTCTCGGCTACGCTGGCGGGTCACTTCCTGTTACATACCTCTAACCAAATAATCAACTGAGAAAATCAGAGAAATTAGAGCTTTTACAAAAGTTTACCAACAATCCTTCTTCACACGCGCCATTCGCAAATTGAACTGGTGGGCCGGAGGGGGCGGGGGAGAGAATGGTGCCAGGAGTACCCTTCGCCCCATATCGTAATGTGGCTTCCGCTTTATAGACCAGATGTAAATTAAAGGCTATCAGTCGGTGTAACACGTAACCGTTCAGGTAACAGACTTTTCAGTACTAGAAAAAAAAAAGCTTGTATTCATTGCATTTTTGGGAGTAATACTTTTGAATTCAGTAAATATTTTCACTTTTCTGACAGTTTTACATGCAGTTGTATCTCTTTAATACGAGGAATCGGAAGAGAGTGCAGGAGCACTTGTGGTGCGGCTGGTATCACCTGCAGAAACAGTGGGCTAATTACGAGATTCCTTACCTGCCAAGGCCACTTCCCGAAGGATGCCTTCTGGCCGCCCACGATCCTCGCGTCTGGCACCAGGCGCCGCCCGCATACTGAAACACCACCACCACAATCACGTTACATCCTGAAGCCTACAGTCTATTCATCAACAGCAATTTATTGTTGCAATCTTCTTTTGGAAAACTGTGTATTTGCCAAGGCCGCAAGGAAAGATGCAACTATTACTAGTGTAAGTAGCCTGTTTGTATGTTGGCAGCGCCATGGATTGTGTTAATATCGCTGACAGCGCTCTGCGCCCTCGGCAAGGGGTTCTGTGGTTGGACGGAATAGCAGTTAGCGAATGGATAGAGAAGTGTATGGACGTGTTTTTTCTTGGTGGAGACTTTGTGTTGGTAGGACATGCATTGCAAAGTGAGACACAGGGTAATGTATGATGACGTATCTTTGATTGGTAATGTCTGGCCAGTGGAATTATTGACAACTATATAATTTTTGGATCTGGATGAAATGAATAAGGTAAAATTTTCTTAACACATTGTTTGCTCTTCAACAAAATCTTTCTTTTGCTAACCATATGCCTACTAGTAGTTAGAGTCTATAGTAGTTAGAATCTTTTTATTTAGCTGGCTGTAGTTCCTTTCTGAAGATTTTCTGTGAGGTAGGTGACTTTTAATAAAATGCGGTTCAAAATGGTTCAAATGGCTCTGAGCACTATGGGACTCAACTGCTGAGGTCATTAGTCCCCTAGAACTTAGAACTAGTTAAACCCAACTAACCTAAGGACATCACAAACATCCATGCCCGAGGCAGGATTCGAACCTGCGACCGTAGCGGTCTTGCGGTTCCAGACTGCAGCGCCTTTAACCGCACGGCCACTTCGGCCGGCAATAAAATGCGGTTCGTGGCTGAAATGAGTTTAGGCAATTAACAGTGTTGGAGGTAGTTTCATATGTCTTCAATTTCATGTTTTTGGGATTTTTATTATTGTTAAGATTTCTTGCAATTCAGGTCCATTCTTTTCTGTCAATTATTAGAAGTCATGTTGTTACTGTATAGCAGTCAGATTATGTTGGGCTTGTATATTATGGGTAATAAATGAATAGGTAAAGTTTGAGTTGTCTGTCAGGGAAAATTCTGTATGTCAACGTTTAAATGATAAATATAATTAAAGACTTAGTTTCACCAGTTTCGACCATTTAAATGGCCATCTTCAGACCATATAATAGAAACCAGTGTCTACAAGGGTTATTAAAGCGAGACACTTTGTCACAATCATGTTTACAATTTCAAACTCAAAAACTGTAGCTACAATATATATACGATCTGCACCATTGTACTGTGTGGCGTAACAGATACGTCATAATGAAGTGAGGCAACAGATGGAGCCATCTTATGTGCTGAAAATATCAGAATAAGCCAGTTAGCTGACAGCAATGGACAGACTCCGTATGTTGCCTCGTATCATTATAATATATCTGTTATACCGCACAATGCAATCGTGGGTAGCGTATACATATTGTAACCACAATTTTTGAGTTTGGAATTTTAAACTTGACTCTGAGAGAACGTCTCGCTTTAATAGCAATCACAATTTTTGAGTTTGGAATTTTAAACTTGACTCTGAGAGAACGTCTCGCTTTAATAGCTGATGTAGACACTGCTTTCAATTATGTGAACTGAAGACGGCCATTTAACTGGTCGAGACTAGTAATCATTCTATCCTTCTTTACAATCTTGGCAAATAAAAAGTCTTCCAAAAGAAGTTTACACTACATTTAAAGATCGTGTCGTGCAACACTGTCAATATCAGGTAATTATAACAGTAATTTAGCTGGTCATATTTTATTAACCGTTATTTTATTTCTAGGTGAACTCTGTAATATTGTTCTATTCTCATTAATGTTTATGTTAATTACTATAGTGAGTACCATTTAGATCATTAACACAAGCTTTTCATCAACGTTACAAACAGTTTCTTCAAAGAACGACATCACTTCTTCAAGAATGTAAATCTTCAGTTGGCATCAGCTTACCTTCTCTGTAATCGGCGTTGCTAAGATTTGCAAGAATCTCATCAATCCCTGAAAACAAATTGTCGCAATTTATTACTGTGTATTTTCGGGAAGAAACATTTCAAAATCATTTATAATTGAAACTGTCAAGAAGTAAAAACTGCTTACAAAATAAAAATTATTGTAATATTTCCATCAGCTAGAATCAGTGAACCATACATATCTGAATAAGGATCTATTTCATTTAATCATAATACATAATGTGTTATCTCGAGTAAGACAGTTGTAATATTCTTTGGGGTATGTAAATCATCCAACATTCTATTACATCCAGAAAACTTTAGATTATCAGTACCATGTTCTTTGTTTGCTTCACTTATGTGACAAAACGTATATAACAGTAGGAAAATAAAGGCTCAGATTAAAGCTGTGAAACATGTACAAAAATATTCAAAAAACGCAGAGGCCCTGCAACAGAGCACACTTGTAACCACATTGGGCCCTGGGCTGGTGCACCTTCAGTTTACCTATCAAGTTTTTAGTAGGTTGCACATTCGGAAGCTAAAACTTAATCATGAGTGGCAGATCAGAAAATTGATATTTGTGATAGAAAGACATCTGTAAATTGCAGTCGATGTAGATGGAAGAAGTGCTGGGAAATATTTTTTTATGGACTGAAGGAGAAACATGTATGAAAAACATCGGGGAAAAGCAAGTAAATCAGACAATTGATTAAAACTGAAAATCACGAAATAACATATGTGCTGTGTTTAAAGTACCTGGAGTGGTCACAGTAGGGGCAGCTGGCGTTGTGGTCGGGATGGTGGTGCTGGGTGTAGTGGTGGTGGTGGTGGTGGTGGTGGTTGTGCTTGTGCTGGGGGTAGAGGTAGAAGAGGTGGATGCAGAGGTGGAAGTGGGGGTTGTGGTGGTGGCGAGCGTATCTGGTGCCGCAGTGGTGCTGGCGCTGGTGGTTGTGGTGGTGGCGGTGCTGGTGGTGGTGGTGGTGGTGGCAGTGCTGGAGGTGGTGCTCGCCTCAGGCTGCGACAGCGACACCTCCACCCAGCCCGCACTCGTCGTCGCCTCGTCAGGACCTCCCTGGCTAGCTGCTGGTACAAACACACACACTTTTTAATGGATTGTATCGTCATGGGACACTACATCATTACCCATAGCACTTCCAGTTGAGTACAGAAGTCACCGCCAAATCGTGCTGCAATTAAACCACAAACACACATCCAAACCAGCCAGTGGAGCTAACTCTGTGGAGCAGATGAGATTCTGCTAGGGACCAGATGTTGCCTTACAAGGACGTAAACAAAACACCATCGTCTGGGATCACAACCGCGAGCTTTATCTTAGCCGTTCTCAGAGAATGGCCACCAGCAAGCATTTGAACCTTTTGATGCAAGCTAGCTAGTGGACAATGAGAAGAAACTGTTCCTTGAAAAATGCTCGATGTGGTCACATATCAAGTCCACTCACACAATGCGGTCTTTTGTCTGTCTGCAGCTGATGTTGGCAGAACGACAGTGGCAAGAAAGAGTAACGAGGAAAAAACTTTAGATGAAGAAGACATCACTTATTGCATCCACGACTGGAGGGAGAAGAATATTTCACGATCAGTCACGAAAAGACGATGCCACTGCACTATGGAGACAGTGTGGAGGGGCGTAGACGAGGTTGTGGAAGGACCCATACACGGTGAGAGAGGCTTATTACACTGATTCCGCCTTGTTCGACTATTCCGAAGTCTGCAGTTAATTCTAGAAAAAGTTCCACGGAAATTTCAAATCGCTCTACTAACATGCCTGCTCTCCTTGAGGACGAGGCATGCTGCTTGCACGAACTCCGGGACATGTGGCGCTAGCTGCGCCGCACCAATCGGTATAATGTCACCGTGGCCAAATTCGGTTGTAACCAGTCGCTTGCACATAATTTGTCCTCAATTCCATAGTGAGATGGACTTGTTCACAGCAGATTCGAAGCCCTAAGTCCTTATTTGAGATGTTGACAAACGCCATTCACGCTTGACGATTTCCCTACAGTCTCATTTATCTTATTTTCTAATCATTGTAAATGTAATTTTTGAGTTTGTATACAGATGTGCACCACAATGTATAAAAATTGCAAGTTGCTGTTTGTATGAACGTGATGTCTAAATTAGTTTGAACTGCCCACGAAGCCCTGGGATGCTGTGAAGCAACGTGCGCGACAGAGTTCTGTTCTAGGTTCACAGTTTCTGTTAATATGTATATATATATATATATATATATATATATATATATATATATATATATATATATATTTGCAGACAATACAAGAACCTGTATGAAAGATGTGGACGGACTGTTACTTAGTTGAAGAAGAAAAGTGTACACAGCTTCTGACACAGAACCTGCTTTAAAGTAAAATTTCATCTAAACTCATCAGCAAAGTCAAGATTTTAAATATGTAGGACTAAAGACAGAAATAAATATTTGTTGGGAGTATCACATTCATCGTCATGTGGAGAAACATTACTTTCTTCACGACTGAATTCCTAACATCAGTGTTAATGCCGATTGGCTTGCAACTAACAGGTTCAGTGATAGTCGTATGGGGAGAGGTGGACCAACTTCCTGGTGTTCACGTTCTTCGGACTAGTGATCAAGATGCAGTGTCAAGGTGCGGAACCAACGAAGAAATCATATTACTAAAACTGTTTATATTTTTACGTATATTAATTTCCAAATTTGTCAGCTACAGATCGGAGAATAAAATAATATAAAAACTTCGAGCCTTCAAAATGCCAAGTACCTATAGAAAGCTACGTTTATCACACGTTACTTTACAACTGTTTGCTTGAGGCCCAACCCACATGGACAGACTTGAGGTTTCACTGGGAACATTCCAGTCAAGTAAAGAGGAACATTCACAGGCTGAGTGTGACTGCTGTCACCGACAATTCTGACACGGTTTATGTGTCCACAGGGAAGAGACCGAGGAAAAGACACTCCCCAACGAAAAAAGAAGAACCAGAAAGTCTGACTTCTCGAATATAGCTGGAAATGACTGTGTTTTGAGAGTCTGTTAATATTACGGTCCTTAAATCAATCACATGACAAATGTGGTTCTTAAATTTTTGGATGAATTGTGTCCAAATACTGTTTTTGTCTTTGTTTCAGTTCCTTTGAAGTTATGCTCAATAGATGTACTAAGCAATCATGTAAACCAATTATTGTTATTATTATTACATTAAGGTACTATATTTTTATTGTTATAATTTTTAAAACCGTAGGCTCGTGAAAAGTGGGGTTAACGGCAAGTTCTGTCTGGAGAGTGTCCAACACCATTACGTTCTCTGGTTACGGCTCAGGAGGAAAAATGGGCTGCCATTTCTCCCCTAATTCAGACACGTGACAGAAAGTGGCCCCAGCAGTGTTCAACCCATCATAATGGTGAAGGGTGGACGCACCCCATATTAGGGGTTTTGGTGGGAATTTCAGACTTCGATCAGTATTGGAAGTGGTGTTAGACAAGCAAGTTATGAAAATATTTTAAGTTTAGGTTTAAACCAGATAGCCAGTAACGTTATTCGAAACTTTCGTTTTAACTTGAGCAATACCAATATGTTTTCCATAACGCGCATAACCAATGGGGGGGGGGGGGGGGGTAGAAGTTTTATGCCCACCCTAAATTTTTTTAAAAAATATTCGTTATTTATTGTTGACTTATATTAACAATATACTTTTTAAAGAGGCGCTGATATTTTAGTAGAGCCTAAAAGATGAAAATACCTCTTAGCACATTCTCAGTGGTATCAACGCACTTTCAATAACTTGTACTACCAAGGGTGCGATTCCTCATTCGCACTCTGAAGTTTTTTTTTAATTAAAATTTCGTTAAATGTTGTTTATATTTACTTAGAACATACTTGTTGAAGAGATATTGATGGGCAAGCAGGGTCCTGAACCTGAAAATGTTGAATATGACATTCACTGGGCAAAACTGACATATGCTACAAATAATTAAACTTTTTGGTTAAGATTAACTGGAAAAACTAAAAACATTTGTGGACTCAAGTACAAGAATTTATTAAAGACATCATTTTTTTTCAAAATTTTGAAATATGAAGCAACTGACTAGACCAAAGTATTTCAAAAGGTGGGCATTAAGTACCCCTCTCCCCCTTTGTTTTATGTGGGCAGAGACTGATTGTTTGGGCAAGTATTGCACATAATTTAAATATAAGTAAAATCTGCTTGGTTGTTACATTCCTCATGTCATCTTGCATTTGTGTAACAAACATGCTTGTTTATACTTATAATACGCTATTTTCAAATTTGAAAAGCAAATTTTTGCACGAACATGAGTTTAAATTTTTTTAAATTAATAGTTATAACGATGTCAACTAACCGAATTGAATATATTAAAGATTTAAATTCTTTCCATTTCTCATTTAATTATAAATTGTGCTGTTAGTCATACAGTTAAATAACAAACTGTATTGTCTGGAACCGCAAGACCGCTACGGTCGCAGGTTCGAATCCTGCCTCGGGCATGGATGTTTGTGATGTCCTTAGGTTAGTTAGGTTTAACTAGTTCTAAGTTCTAGGGGACTAATGACCTCAGCAGTTGAGTCCCATAGTGCTCAGAGCCATTTGAACCATTTTTAACAAACTGTATTATATTCACAGATCAGTTATCACAAAACTTGGCGCAGCACACTTTCAGCGTAGTGATATGCAGGTGCTAAGTCCGGCCGTGTAGTGAGCAGGTTCATGCCCTCGCCAGGTGAGCCGAGTCGGCTTCCGGCTGAGTGCGCTGCTCCGGGCATGCGGTTGGAGAGACAGCTTCCTGAAGGCGGGCCTCCGTCCACGTGGATGCCACCCAAGGCCGGGGTACTCGTCGACCTGCTTTCGCCGTGATTCACGCTGGAGCGCCTTTTAAGACGTGTGCAGTGACTCACGCATTCTCAAGAACATCTCACTTCGATTGTGGGTTAAAAAAAAAAGGAATAAAAGGAAAACAACTCACAGAGGAAGCCACAGCTGCGGTGAAACATGCCTGGATAGTAAACAAAACAAAAACTGTGTTCTTGAAAAAGGCGGCTCCTCTTTAGTTTCATTATTACTTGGTGCAAGCGTGGGAACAGAGCTTAAAATTCCGTCTACCGTCTTTTCAGTAGTGTATATGCTTCTTCATCAGGGCCTCAGTCGATAGACCGGGAGCTCCATTGTGATGTCAAAAAGGCACTACACGTATCTAAGAATTTTGCTGATTTCTGTTATTACATCACAATAAACTAAGTTTCATGATGTAAATAATAAAATAACGCGCAAGTTACGTTATTTTCATACATAGCACGACACGTTTCGAGAATTAACTCTCATTAACAAGCGCAAATATTTATTGTGGTATTTTATCTGATGTTTGGGTGTGATTTGTTCTGCTTCTGATGCCCAGCAGAGAAGCAGAAACACACACACACGCAAACATAAGATAAAATACCGATGTAAATATTTTCATGTGTCGTGCTATGCATGAAAAAAAAGCCCGAGTGATGCAGCGTTTTATTATTTAAATCATGAATGACACAGTTGCAGGCATTTAAAAAACATCGATTATGATGAATGAAGTTAAACTAATTTTCACACGTTGTTTACATTCTTGTATCAACTTACACATTCGTAAGATGATTTGCAGATTTTTACACATTTGAAATGCATATAACAGCAAAATTCTCAGATACGTGTTACTGGCATGTTGCAGTCACAATGATGATGTTGTACTCCGGAATGTGCAGTAGCAAAGTAGAAACGCAAATGAAAAGACGATACACGGATATTATCATTAATATTTCAGCAAAAAAAAATGTTTATTCTCAACCAAAAGCAATTGTAAGTTACAAAAGGTATGTATCGTTTTATTGCTTTCAAGGGCCTTGAGTACTGACCCACTCGTCAACATTTGAATGAAAATTTTAATGAGTATCATTTTCTGTACATCAAATTGAACATTGTGGGCCGGCCGAAGTGGCCGTGCGGTTCTAGGCGCTGCAGTCTGGAACCGCGAGACCGCTACGGTCGCAGGTTCGAATCCTGCCTCGGGCATGGAGGTGTGTGATGTCCTTAGGTTAGTTAGGTTTAACTAGTTCTAAGTCCTAGGGGACTAATGACCTCAGAAGTTGAGTCCCATAGTGCTCAGGGCCATTTGAACCATTTTTTTTAACATTGTGCACTTATATAAGCCTACAGAACTCATTTAGTTAGCAGCGGTGGCAACTGCAGCATCTTTCCATTGGGAATTGATGACACATGATTACAATTGTTGTTCCAGAAGTTGTAGTATTGTTATGTATTTGCGTCATCCATATGTATTGAGTGATGGCATCATCATTTGGCAATAATATTACTGTTTACATGTGTTGCAAGCGACAAACCTCCATTCTCTGTTTACGAAATGCTGACTAGAAGCATTGGTAACGCATTACAAATTATTGCACTCACATGGAGATAACGCCCAATACACTAACGTGACAAAAGTCATGGTATATCGATATACACATGTACAGATGGCGTTAATACCGCGTACACAAGGTATAAAAGGGCAGTGCGTTGGTGGAACTGTCATTTGCACTCAGCTGATCCATGTGAAAAGGTTTCCGGTGTGATTATAGCCGCAAGGCGGAAATTAACAGACTTTGAGCGCGGAATGACAGTTGAAGCTAGACGCATGGGACACTTCATTTCGGAAATCGTTAGAAAATTCAGTATTCCGATGTCCACAGTGTCAAGAGTGTGCCGAGAATACCAAATTTCAGGCATTACCTCACACCATCGACGACGCAATGGGTTGGGTTGTTTCGGGGAGAAGACCAGACAGCGAGGTCATCAGTCTCATCGGATCAGGGAAGGACAGGGAAGGAAGTCGGCCGTGCCCTTTCAAAGGAACCATGCCGGCATTTGCCTGGAGCGATTTAGGGAAATCACGGAAAACCTAAATCAGGATGGCCGGACGCGGGATTAAACCGTCGTCCTCCCGAATGCGAGTCCAGTGTCGACGCAGTGGCCAATGGTCTTCACTTAACAACCGAGAGCAGCGGCGTTCGGGTAGAGTTATTAGTGCTAATAGACAAGCAAACTCCATGAAATAACCGAAGAAAGTGTGCAACGTACGACGAACGTATCGCCGTGCAGCGAAATTTGACGACAGTGGCCTATGGCAGCAGACGGCCGACGTGAGTGCCTTTGTTAACAGCACGGCATCGCCTGCAGCGCCTCTCCTGGGTTCGTGAACATATCGGTTTGAGCCCAGAGGACTGGAAAACCGTGGCCTGGTCAGATGAGTCCCGATTTCAGTTGGAAAGAGCTGATGGTAGGGTTCGAGTGTTGCGCAGGCCCCACGAAGCCATGGACCCAAGTTGTCAATGAGGCACTGTGCAAGCTGGTGGTGTCTCCATAATGGTGTGGGCTGTGTCTACGTGGAATGGACTGGGCCTTCTGGTCCAACTGAACCGACTGGAAATGTTTATGTTCGGCTACTTAGAGACCATCTGCAGCCATACACGGACTTCATGTCCCCAAACGAAAATGGAATTTTTATGGATGACGATGTACCATGTCACCGGGCCACAATTGTTCGCGACTGGTTTGAAGAACATTCCGGACAATTCGAGCGAATGATTCGCCCTCCCAGATCGCCTGACATGAATCCCATCGAACATTTACGGGACATAATCGAGAGGTCAGTTCGTGCACATAATTCTATACAGGTAACACTTTTGCAATTATGGAGGGCTGTAGAGGCAGCAGGGCTCAGTACTTCTGCAGGGGACTTCCAACGACTTGTTGAGTCCATGCCACGTCGAGTTACTGCACTACACTGGGAAAAAGGAGATCCGACACGATTTAGGAGGTATCTGACGACTTTTGAAACTTCAATGTATATTTCACGAGTGTATGTCCCACTGTATTTTCTTAACAGGTAAAAGCACATCCTTGCAACGGCAATAAAACACTGAAATTTAATTATGTTTAAACATATGCTACGGATTCAAAGAGTAGTTAATACTTCAAACATGTAGAGTCAACAAACAGAATTATACAATTATATAATGCGATTTTCTTAAAAATATATTTTCGCTTAAAGTATCTATGGATAGTTGATGCGACATTTTTGTGGAAACTTACGTTCGTATTGTAGAAACCATTTCGCTGACAAAATTCTACACCTAGTTGATACTATGATTTTTTTAGTCATTAAACGTGACTTTCACCTCTGCTTATGTTGTGTGCATATGTGCGAAAAATTCCGACTTGCTACTTGAATTCCACGTTAAACTGTAGTTGCTGCTACAACTGGATGAGAAAGTTGGTTCTTAGCTCGGAGGAAGGTAAGACTTGCCACGTACGACAACGCCTTTCTTTTTCAAGTACCGTGGTGTTTAAAAAATGGTTTAAATGGCTCTGAGCACTATGGGACTTAACTTCTGAGGTCATCAGTCCCTAGAACTTAGAACTACTGAGACCTAACTAACCTAAGGACAGCACACACATCCATGCCCGAGGTTAGGATTCGAACCTGCGACCGTAGCGGTCGGGCGGCTCCAGACTGTAGCGCCTAGAACCGCTCGGTCACTCCGGCCGGCGTGGTGTTTAATTCTATCTCTATTGGTTGATTTACTTCACGCAGCTCTGGTACTTCCATAACACACTTACAGAGCTTGTTTTGTTCGAAGAACACTCCATCGACATGAAAACCCGCCATACTTTAAAACCGTGCGTCAGCGTCAGATTTTGAAATCGGGCCTTTGTGCCCTTACGACGTACTCGGATTTTTTATTTAGTTAAGACAATTGCTCCTTATAATGATACAACTGGTTTTGAGAATCCATTCTCCAAATGGCGGTAATCTACCTAGACAATTCGTTGCAGCGTTCTCTGCAATACTGAGTGGAAGAAAGAAATAACAGACCATGGTGTATACAACTAAGTAAACTCCATGACCTGGCTTAGGGGGCCACCCGCTACCATTCGACCGCTGTGCCATGTTATCCTTCATGGGAATTAACCCTTTTCTTCCTGACGAACTTAAAAGTCTAGTCCAGTTTCTAGAACCATATCACAGCATGGAGTTGAATTCATGCATTGGCGCCCTCTCGAGACGTTTGTGTGCTTCTGCTGTTGTACAGGAAACTCTTTGGCTAAATATTCCTATATCTCTGCCCACAGAGACCAGTAAACGACAGCCGTCATACCACTGTGTTGTTCATTTCGTCACAAGAGTTTACAGGCCCTACTGCCGTGAAAGGACATTGTTGTGAGTATTTTGATGTTTACAATCTGGTTTCGTATTGTTTTAGATATTGTAAACTCATATTAATAACGCAATAAGTAAGTAACTCAATCAGATACGATGATCCACCTTGTGTTTTGGACATAAATAGAAAGCTATGTGTAGTACGATGTACTATTGTGTTTTTGATTGCTTTGCTAATATTCTCCCCAGATATTAAACCTTTCAGTACAGTTTTTCATAGTTTGGACACGAAAGCATTACCGGTGAATACAGGGTCGGCAAAATACTGTATTTCGTACACCTGAAGATACGCAACCCAACTTACGTCATCTGCACCTGGTTCAGGTGATGTAAGTGGGGTTATCTATCTTCAGGTGCATAGAATATTTTTCGCGCAGATTTTACTTTTATCACTGTGTACGTAAGAATGGGTGGTTAGCACTTCATTCTCCCAGTCTCCTGGACGTTATCAGCAGTCTTTGCATGCAAATCTATGACGACTCTTTCAAATAGCATCTCTGATGTCTTCACGAAGCAAAGTGAACTCGCTCCGACCTTGTCATCGAGAAAGATGTTTGGCAGTACTGGTAACAGAATCTGGTGCCCCTATTGACTGTAATGTGTCACATATGCTCGCCTCTCAGTTGCAGAGACAGATGAATAATGTAATTTTCTTTTTTCGGTTCTGGTGTTCAAGTGCCAGACGTGGATCCAGAACCGTTTTTGAGGAGGGGGAAGGGGGGGGGGGTGAGTGAGGGAGGTGCACATCTTGTTGCTGCCTCCGTCTTCCTCCCGCCCCCATCTACCAAATACAGGGTGTTACAAAAAGGTACGGCCAAACTTTCAGGAAACATTCCTCACACACAAATAAAGAAAAGATCTTATGTGGACATGTGTCCGGAAATGCTTAATTTCCATGTTAGAGCTCATTTTAGTTTCGTCAGTATGTACTGTATTTCCTCGATTCACCGCCAGTTGGCCCAATTGAAGGAAGGTAATGTTGACTTCGGTGCTTGTGTTGACATGCGACTCATTGCTCTACAGTACTAGCATCAAGCACAGTACGTAGCATCAACAGGTTAGTGTTCATCACGAACGTGGTTTTGCAGTCAGTGCAAAGTTTACAAATGCGGAGTTGGCAGATGTCCATTTGATGCATGGATTAGCACGAGGCAATAGCCGTGGCGCGGTACGTTTGTATCGAGACAGATGTCCAGAACAAAAGTGTCCCGACAGGTAGACGTTCGAAGCAATTGATCGGCGTCTTAGGGAGCACGGAACATTCCAGCCTACAACTCGCGACTGGGGAAGACCTAGAACGACGAGGACACCTGCAATGGACGAGGCAATTCTTCTTGCCGTTGACGATAACCCTAATGTCAGCGTCAGAGAAGTTGCTGCTGTACAAGGTAACGTTGACCACGTCATTGTATGGAGAGTGCTACGGGAGAACCAGTTGTTTCCGTACCATGTACAGCGTGTGCAGGCACTATCAGCAGCTGATTGGCCTCCACGTGTACACTTCTGCGAATGGTTCATCCAACAATGTGTCAATCCTCATTTCAGTGCAAACGTTCTCTTTACGGATGAGGCTTCATTCCAACGTGATCAAATTGTAAATTTTCACAATCAACATGTGTGGGTTGACGAGAATCCGCACGCAATTGTGCAATCACGTCATCAATACAGATTTTCTGTGAACGTTTGGGCAGGCATTGTTGGTGATGTCTTGATTGGGCCCCATGTTCTTCCACCTACGCTCAATGGAGCACGTTATCATGATTTCATATGGCATACTTTACCTGTGCTACTGGAACATGTGTCTTTACAAGTACGACACAACATGTGGTTCATGCACGATGGAGCTCCTGCACATTTCAGTCGAAGTGTTCGTACGCTTCTCAACAACAGATTCGGTGACCGATGGATTGGTAGAGGCGGACCAATTCCATGGCCTCCACGCTCTCCTGACCTCAACCCTCTTGACTTTCATTTATGGGGGCACTTGAAATCTCTTGTCTACGCAATCCCGGTACCAAATGTAGAGACTCTTCGTGCTCGTATTGTGGACGGCTGTGATACAATACGCCATTCTCTAGGGCTGCATCAGCGCATCAGGTATTCCATGCGACGGAGGGTGGATGAATGTATCCTCGCTAACGGAGGACATTTTGAACATTTCCTGTAACAAAGTGTTTGAAGTCACGCTGGTACGTTCTGTTGCTGTGTGTTTCCATTCCATGATTAATGTGATTTGAAGAGAAGTAATAAAATGAGATCCAACATGGAAAGTATGCGTTTCCGGACACATGTCCACATAACATATTTTCTTTCGTTGTGTGTGAGGAATGTTTCCTGAAAGTTTGGCCGTACCTTTTTGTAGCACCCTGTATAGCTTGCCACCAAGTCATTTTGTGATGTGGCGCAGATGTGTGCGATTTTAATAATAATAATGAAATATATAATTTTTTTACCATAACACTAATAAATTTTTGAATACTTAAAGATAAATAAAATATTTTAATGTAACAATTATAATTTGTTTGCATGACTGAATATTACTCTGCTTTAGCATATCGTCCAATAAATCGCAATTCGGAAAGGTATAGTCATTGAAAAAAATACCGCCAAAGATTTGAGAAGCACACGTGTCACACAGTTCATTTAAGAATTTGAATAGCAACAATCTCTAACAACTTTGATAATACCACAATGTACAGAATATCAAATCAAAGCGTATACTTACAATTACCAGTATTTCACGAAGCACTATAGTTGTGAACATCGGTCTGCAACCCATAGCTGAACATCGGTCTGCAAGCCATAGCTATACAAGCCAATAAATAAGAGTCATGCTGTTTCATTCGGTCATTTTCGCCTACGTTCCGGAAATGAATTTTCCTTTTTATTCTTTTCTTTTTTTCCTCTGAATGTCTTTTCCTTTCTGTCTTGCTTTACCTAAATTCCTGTGATTTTGCGGTTCCAGCAGTGGACTCATGAACCCTGACGTGTTCGTTGCTGATAGCGGGTAGGCCAGCCCGTGAATGGACGCCTTTAACTGACAGGAACGTTCCCGGTGAGACTGCAGGCCCATCCACAAGAGCAAGCCGTCACGCAAGCTACTCAAAAGTATGCTGCGTTACACCCAGATTGTAACTTCTAGAATTCCTTGACGTTTTCGGGTCTCTTGGTTTTCATACTACTTTATTCTCCAAACGTTTGCTGTCAAATTTGGAAATTGGTTTATGTAAAAATATAAACACTTCTACAGAAAAATTGTGGTGAAGATGTTTATGACCTCGCCCCCGCCACCCCCCCCCCCCCCCCCCCCCCGCCTCCCAATTACGCGCCAAGGATGAGTAGACTTCAGTTTACTCTCGGGAGAAGAGGGCAGGGGCAGCCCAGCGAAGGTGAATGACCGCTGCACCCGTTAGATTCTTTGTGTCTGGCAGGTAAAAAGCACGCCTGTCCTGCCGGGGTGGCAGGTGGCTCTGATCTTCCCTCTCGCTCAGACCTACGAGTTGTTCCGCTCAAACAAACCGCCATCTATAGGTAGGAGACTGCAACCGACCTAACGCTATTGTTGTTGTGGTCTTCATTCCAAAGACTTGTTTGATACAGCTCTCCATGCTAGTCTATTCTCTGTAAGTCTCTTCGTCTGTGCATTATTACCGCAACCTACCAGTACATCCATCTGAACCTGCTTGCTATACTCAAGTCTTGGTTTTCCTCCATAATTTTTACCACCCACATTTCCTTATATTACTAATCTGATAATTCCTTGATGCTTCAGAGTGTGTCCCGGCAACTGAACCCTTCTTTTAGTCAAGCTCTGTCACAAATTTCTTTTTTCCGTAGTTCGATTCAGTACCTCATTATTTGTTATTCGATCTACCCATATAACCTTCAGCATTCTTCTGTAGCATCACGTTTCAAAAGCTTGTGCTCTCTTTTTGTCTGAACTGTTTACTGTCGGCGTTTCACTTCCACACAAGGCTACACTCCAGACAAATATCTTCAGAAAAAACTTTGTAACATTTAAATTTATATTTGATGTTAATGAATATTTGTTTTTAAATATACACTTTCCTTGCTGTTGTTAATCTACATTTAATATTCCCTCTGATTTGGCAATCATCAGTTATCCTACAGCCCAAATTGCAAAAGTCATCTACTGCTCGTAGATTCTCATTTTCTAATCTGATTCCCTCAGCATCGCATGATTTAATTCGATTACATTCCGTTACCCTTGTTTTACTTTTGTCGATGTTCATTTTACAATCTCTTTTCAAGACACTACCCATTTAATTCAGCTCAACTTCTGAATTATTTGGCTCCCCCCCGTCGGAGGTTCGAGTCCTCCCTCGGGCATGGGTGTGTGTGTTGTCCTTAGCGTAAGTTAGTTTAAGTTAGGTTAAGTAATGTGTAAACCTAGGGACCGATGATCTCAGCAGTTTGGCCCCATAGTCCTTACCACAAATTTCAAATTTTCTGAATTCTTTGCCATCTCTGACAGAAGTACAACTTCATCGGCAGACCTTATATTTTTTTATTTTATCTCCGTGAATTTGAATTCCCTTTCCACCTTTCTCCTTGGTGTTCTTTACTGCTTGTTCAAAGTACAGAATTAATAACATCAGGTATAGGCTACAACCCTGTCTCATTCCCTTCTCAATTATGGCTTCATTTCCATGTCCTGCGACTCTTGTTACGGCCGTCTGGTTTCTGTACAAGTTGTGAATAGCGTTTCGTTCCCTGTTTTTTACCCCTGTTACCTTCAGAAATACAAGAGAATATTCCAGTCAACATCGTCAAAAGCGTCCTCTAAGTCTACAAATGCTATAAACGCAGGTTTGCTTTTTCTTAACGTATCTTCTAAGAGAATTCATTGGGTCAGTACTGATGGTCCCCTTGTGAGTAGTGGCGCCTACTGTGGTCAAGTAAGTCGCGATTTTGCCTCTTTTCAAATGTGCAATGCGTCAAGATGGGTTTAGTTCATGTTTGAGGTAGTTCTGTGTTGTTTTGCTCGTGTTTTTCGTACCATGACTTGTTCAGAAAACCGTGAACATGAACCGTTATGTCTATTTCAACGTTCTATTTGCTATTTCTTGTACATCTGCGTGATGAGTTTGTTGAGGATATTCCCGTCTTACAATGTTCGTATGGCTACTCACATACGTGCTCTGTTTGACGAACACTCAGCCAGCCTAGTGGATCTTCGATTTGCCCGCTAAATCAGCCCATCTTAATCCCGTAGATGGTTTCTTGGACTATTTGGAACAGTGTGTTAAACGTGACAGTCAAAATCCTCGCTGAACGGTAGCTCTACGGGACCTAATCATCAATGAGTGGTTTCAGGTGTATGTGGCATCCATTCAGAATCTTCCTCGGTGAAATGAGACCATTATCAACGCTAGAGACGTTGTTACGCAGTATTAGCGACACGTCTCCTGGAGGCTGGCTAATATACTGACGGAAAAAAATCGCATCATTAAAAAGTAATTAATATAGAGTAATGAAATTTCGGGAATAGATTTGTCTAGGTATCATACTTCAATGATAAACATTGCAAGATGATAGGTTAATATGATCGCGAGATAAGCCATTGCAAATGTGGAATGCTGTTGTTATTGTGGCCTTCAGTTCTGAGGCTGGTTTGATACAGCTCTCCATGCTACTCTATCCTGTGCAAGCTTCTTCATCTCCCAGTACTTACTGCAACCTACATCCTTCTGAATCTGCTTAGTGTATTCATCTCTTGGTCTCCCTCTACGATTTTTACCCTCCACGCTGCTCTCCAATGCTTAATTTGTGATCCCTTGACGTCTCAGAACATGTCCTACCAACTGGTCTCTTCTTCTTGTCAAGTTGTGCCACAAACTCCTCTTCTCCACGATTCTATTGAATACCTCCTCATTAGTTATGTGATCTACCCATCTAATCTTCAGCATTCTTCTGTAGCACCACATTTCGAAAGCTTCTATTCTCTTCTTGTCCAAACTATTTTTCGCCATGTTTCACTGCCATACATGGCTACACTCCATACAAATACTTTCAGAAACGACTTCCTGACACTTAAATCTATACTCGATGTTAACCAATTTCTCTTCTTCAGAAACGCTTTGCTTGCCATTGACAGTCAACATTTTATATCCACTCTATTTCGACCATCATCAGTTATTTTGCTCCCCAAATAACAAAACTCCTTTACTACTTTAAGTGCCTCATTTCCTAATCTAATTCCCTCAGCATCACCCGACTTAATTCGACTACATTCCATTATCCTCATTTTGCTTTTGTTGATGTTCATCTTATATCCTCCTTTCAAGACACTGTCCAGTCCATTCAATTGCTCTTCCAAGTCCTTTGCTGTCTCTGACAGAATTACAATGTCATCGGCGAACCTCGAAGCTTTTATTTCTTCTCCATGGAATGTTAGTGCGTTAATAACCGGTGCAACCGCCCGAATGTTGAATACTAGCATGCAAACGTTCATGCATTGTGTTGTACAGACGCCGGATGTCAGTTTGTGGGATGGAGAGTATGCTTGTTGCACCTGGTCAGTCAACAGAGGGGCGGTTAATGCTTTTTGTGGATGACGGTGGAGCTGTCATCCGATGATGTTCCATATGTGCTCGATTGGAGACATATCTGGTGATCGTGTAGGCCAAGGCAACATGTCTACACTCTGTAGAACATGTTGGGTTATAATAGCAGTAGGTTATCCTTTTGGAGAGCCCCCCTGGCATGCAGCTCATGAATGGCGGCACAACAGGTCGAATCTCTAGACTGACATACAAGTTTGCAGTCAGTCAATCAGGGTGCGTGGGATAACCACGGGAGTACTCCTGCTGTCATACGAAATCGCACCCCAGACCGTAACTCTAACAAGGGGAGGCCACGACGTTTGGAACGCGGATTTACCGTAAATTTCATACACTCGTAGTACCCCATGAGGACAACAAAATGTGTAAGCAGTAGCGCGTACTTCTCAAGCGTTACCGAGAAAATCGCAAGATAATTTCAGTCGTCAAATATATACCTGTGCGTAGCTATTTTTACCATGAAGCGGGTGCAGCCCAGTGGTGCCGGCACGGTAGCTCAGCGTGTTCGGTCAGAGCGTTAGCTACCCTTTCTAATAAAAATAAATAAATAAATAAATAAAATCTGAGCGAACGGATGTCATCGGACGACCGCCCTGAACAAATTCAACGAACAATATAGAACAATCTTTTTTTTTAAAAAAAAAAAAGTGGTTGGCGTTTAAGCGTCTGGATCGAGTTCCGTTCGTCAGTTTTTTTTATTTTCAACACAGTCATTTTCTATACTATTTATATTACAATTGATATAATGGGAAAAATACGTGTAATCGGATGAACTTTTATTAAATTTATTTGGCAGTCTACTACTTTTTATTATTACAAATAACATAATATTCATAACTATCGACTAGTAAACGACCAAACGCATGAAGTGATACTGAAAATGTATGCTTGTCCCTGTCTTCAAAACTGTTCGTATTTAATCGAAAGAGCACGAGAAATTGCTTCTCGGAAGGCGCTATTAAAATACACTCGATACTGCATAACCAACTATCAGCGCCGAATTTTAAGGAAATACTGCGTTATGCATGGTTTGCTTCCAAATTATCGTCTGAGAGGTTTTTGAAAATGTTAACGAGGTTTGTTTTTCCACGGAAAACGTCAAAAGACCTTGCGTATGCGGAAACATAACATTTATTCAACGCAGCTGGTGCCGTTTAACTTTGTTTTCCGTGTTTTTACGAAAAATACCATCCTGCAACTTGTACTCGTAATGTCGAAAGCGACGATTAATTGTACATCTTTCGAAAGCCGTCTGTGCCGGTCAAAACTTGGAGGTAACAAGTCGTTTCGGGCTCCTTCCAGGTATAAGGGATTTCTCAAATCACGGACAAGGATACATTTTCAGCATCACTTTATGCGTTTGGTCGTTTACTAGTCCATAGTTATGAATATTACATTATTTGTGATAATAAAAATTAGTAGACTGCCAAATAACATTGTAAATTTAATAAAAATTCATCCGATTACACGTATTTTCCTCATTATATCAATTGTTATATAAATAGTACAGAAAATGCCTGTGTTGAAATAAAAGAAAAACAGACGAACGGGACTCGATCCACTGATTACGGGCCTTGAACGCTGACGACTCGGCTGCCGCCGCTTCATGGTAAAAATAGCCACGCACAGGTATATATTTGACGACAGGAATTATCTTGCGATTTTCTCAATAACGCTTGAGAAGTACGCGCTACTGCTTACACATTTTGTTGTCCTCGTGGAGTACTACGAGTGTACGAAGTTTGCAGTAAATCCAAACGTCGTGGCCTCCCCTTGTAAGTGTAGGTACAGCGTGTCTACCACGCAGACAGGTTGGTTTCAGGCGCTCAACTGGCCTCTGTGTAACCGACACACAGCCATCACTGGCACCGAGGCACCAAACGCCTTTTAAAAAAAAATTAAAAAAAATAAATAAATAAAAAAAAAAGAAACACGACACACCTCCATCCTCCCCCTCAATGCGTTCTCGCTTGCCACCACTGAAGTCGGAAATTTCTGTGATTTGGGGTCAGTGGAATGCACGCTACAGGGCATCTGGCTCGGAGCTGTCCTTGAAGCAACCGATTTGTAACAGTTCGTTTTGTCACCGTGGTGCCAACTGCTGCTCATACAGCAGCAGATGCAGTACGATGCGCCAAAGCCATATGCCGAACACGATGGTCTTCCCTCCCGGTAATACCAGGTGACCGTCTGGAACCAGGTCTTCTTTTGACCGTACTTCCTCGTGACCATCTCTGCCAGCAGTCATGTACAGTGGCTAGATTCCTGCCAAGTCTTCCTGCAGTATCGCAGAAGGAAAATTCAGCTTCTCGTAGCCTATTGCACGACCTCGTTCAAACTCAGTGAGATGCTGATAATGGAGTCTTCGTCGCCTTAAAGGCATTCTTGACTAACATCTACTCACGACCTCCAATCTCAAAGATAACTTATGCTATCGTTACAGCAGTATTTAAAGCAAACCTGATTTGAATCCTCATAGTGGCGCTACTAGCACCACTCTTATGAGTAGACATCACCTTTCAGATGTAGAAACACGCCTACCAACTTTCGTTTACTGCGCACAACTCCTTCTTGGGGTTGCGATTTTTGCCCGCATCTCGTGGTCGTGCGGTAGCGTTGTCGCTTCCCACGCCCGGGTTCCCGGGTTCCATTCCCGGCGGGGTCAGGGATTTTCTCTGCCTCGTGATGGCTGGGTGTTGTGTGATGTTCTTAGGTTAGTTAGGTTTAAGTAGTTCTAAGTTCTAGGGGACTGATGACCATAGATGTTAAGTCCCATAGTGCTCAGAGCCATTTGAACCATTTTTTTGTTGCGATTTTCTCCTTCAGTATATTGTATCCCGTGTGCCTGTGACGTTTCCGTTAGTAACGGAGGTTCTCCATCCACGAGTTGACTGAGTGAGTAGACACTAAAATTTCGTTGCTTCTGTTTCCGGTGCGGAAAGCAATCAGACTGTACGCGGTTCATGTGCGGAACGGAAGGCGGATTACGGGCGGTGAGTCAGGAGGCTGGGAACGGTACACCGTCTACGGCTGCGTCCCATTTCCCAGCCGGCCAGAACAGTTACAGCAGAACGCCAATCTCGGAAGGCCCCTCACGCGTTGCTCTCCACTTCCTCACACGCCTCCTGCGCTGCTGCCGCATAATAACACCTTTCACGTTCATTTGTCTTCATCATCGTCAAGTCCTTGTCTTTTTTACAATGGTGTAAAATGTGGATGTTCTTTATTAAAATGATTACCATTCACATGAACAATGAATGGCAAACGTCTGTCCAACCAAACCATTTTGATCTTCTAAAACGGAAGCATAATAATTCCTGGATTGTTCTATTGAGAACTAAAAAAGTGAAGGTGTTCAGCAGACGGGAAACAAATTAAAACAACTTTTTTTCATGAATGTATGAATGCGGAATGATTTTAAGTTTAAATTCAGACCTCTTAATAGAAATAACATTGCTGCTGGTGTTAGCTATTACTCTCACTCACGTTAGTTAGCACGCCGCTTCCAGGATTGGGGGAGGTGAGCCGGCTACGGATCGAGTCCGCCCGACTGATTTAACGACGAGGGCCGATGTGTCGTCCAACTTGGGTGTGGTTTTTAGGCCGTTCCCACATCCGGCAGGTGGTGTCTGCGTCCCGCCTCAGTTGCACGATTCGCAAACATTTAGAAAACGTCCGCATACTTTCACATGGGAGGTGACGACATGAAAGGATCCGGCCACCCTCGGCCACTAACATTGCGAAATGCAATAATTAACAAGCCTCGTATAGATACGGGATAAAGATCAGGAAAAAGAAAAGAAGGTGCAGTTGGTGTTCGTCACACGGTTATAATGATAGTGCCACTTCCTTAGCTGCCACTTCCCATTGGTTGTTTGTGTTGGTACAGCTTCCGTGACCGTGAAAAGTATTCTTATACTTAAATATTTTGCTTTTTTGGGGGGAGCAATCTTTCTGCCAATAAGCTCACAAGCTGCGTACGTGGGTCATGGACCTAAATGAATTTTTACGTGAAACACAAGTAACTGTAGACACATTGCGTCAGTAGAACCTAATCTCTAGTAGTTGCTCATTTTTGGCACGCAAAATAAATATGGTCACATTAACAGGTCTCCCCCAGCTGATTTTGTTTCGCTTCAGAACGTATATCGGGTCAAAGTATAGTTACATATAGACCTTTTGGCATCATTGTTCCACAAGTATAACTTCTTGTGATAACATAAATTTGTAAATAAGATTAGAAAACTCTGATTCAGTGATGTTAATTTCTCATTATAAGTACAAAATCCTAGAAATATATTAATTATATATCAATATATTAATTATTTATTAACGCATCAAAATAAGTACAGTATTAAACACTGGTACGGGTTCTACGGCCTCATAAGTAATCGTATACTTTCGAACCAACTGAAAATTGTTCCGCCAGATCCAAGCGTAAAATCAATAGTAGTTCAACATAGTCTGTAATCAAAGACTGCAAACTTTCATAAGTTTACATGATGCAATTCAGTGAACAGCAGTGAAATGTCATGGATTTGATGAGACACACTAAGTCTCTATATAAATTCAGTCTATTAAATAATAGATTTGTCAACGATTTGCATCCCACGTAGCCTAATATACTCTGCTGAATTTCTGCAGCACCATTCTAAAAGATCTGCTTTCAGTATAAGACACAATAAAAACTTTTTGCCTCATTTGATTTGTCCACGATGCATAATGACTTATTTTGTAGATTTATGTGTGATCTGTCTGTTGGATATAGCAAACCGAGCGCTTGACAACGAAATCACAGATTGTGAGCCGATATCGCCTTTCTGTTTAGTTCTTGGTTCAAATGGCTCTGAGCTCTATGGGACTTAACATCTGTGGCCATCAGTCCCCTAGAACTTAGAACTACTTAAACCTAACTAACCTAAGGACATCACACACATCCATGCCCGAGGCAGGATTCGAACCTGCGACCGTAGCAGTCGCGCGGTTCCGGACTGAGCGCCTGAACCGCTAGACCACCGCGGCCGGCGTTTAGTTCTTCATCGATAGATCCGTTAATACTTACATACGTCTTGGTCACTTGAAATAGCGTTTTATTCTTGAATTTACATAACACGGGTAACTTTATTTTTGTTTAGGCAATATGAAACGTTACAGTTCAATTGATTTTAAAACCTTTGTAAACGCTAACGTGTATTTATGTTTGCACAACAACATTTAGCAGCCAAACCGTAAGAGAATGGGAACACCTTGTAAGTGTGCGAATGTATTCGTTCCCTTTAGCCGCTTAATTTGTCCTTATTATATAGCCTTCAACATTACATGACGTGCATAGACATCTAAACGCGCACACCTCCAAAAACATACCAACAAACTGTCGGATACCTGATACGCAGAATCAGTGATGTATTTCGTTCAAAAGACGGACAAACAAGCTATGAAGCAATCGATTATAATGTTTTGGGTCATCAGTGTATTTTTCAAGAATGCATACCTTCAGCTGCGGACGCCCATAATATAAAGTTCGCTGTTATTTATTGAGTTGTTGAAACTTCTCGGCAGATTAAAACTGTGTGCCGGACCGAGACTCGAACTCGGGACCTTTGCCTTTCGCGGGCAAGTGCTCTACCAACTGAGCTACCCAAGCACGGCTCACGCCCCGTCCTCACACTTGCCCACGAAAGGCAAAGGTCCCGAGTTCGAGTCTCGGTCTGGCACACAGTTTTAATCTGCCAGGAAGTTTCAAATCAGCGCACACTCCGCTGCAGAGTGGAAATTCTCATTCTATTGAATTGTTGAACTCACCAGGCGACGGTGAACCTGCTGCCTCTACGAGGGTCCAGGTAACCAGGGAAACGCTGCCAGAGGATGCGGTGGCAGGCGAGGCGGTGGTTGCATTTCTCTCAGAGCCCTGGGAAGCGCTCCACACCGTCTGCTGCGTCGTCACACCGCTGGCCGCCAAGGTCGAACTTGCCACAGACTCCGTCGCATTCGTCATAGTTGGCGACGCTGAAGTGGGAGAGACCGTTGTCGTCGTTTGAGGGACTTGGCTGCTCGTCGTAGGCTGCTCGCTGGCCGCACTCGTCGTCGCATACGTGGTGGCCGGTTTGGTGACGGGTTTGGGAGACGGCTCAGTGGCCGGCTTATTAGTGGGCTTCGTGGATGGCTTGGGGGTTGGCCTGGAGGTCGGCTTGGAGGTCGGCCTGGTTGTTGGCCTAGTATTTGGCCTAGTGGTTGGCTTGGTAGTGGGTTTACTAGTTGGTTTAGTAGTGGGCTTGGTAGTCGGCTTTGTGTAGGGCCCGGTGGACGACTGTGACGGTTTGACCGATACCGCCGGTTTCGTCGCGCTCGGAGTCGTCGGCTTGGCGGAAGTCGGCTTAAAGACGGGAGGCTTCCTAGTGGGCTTCTTGGTGGGCGGCCGCGCTGTCGTGCTGCCAGAGGGCTTCGGTTTGACCGTCGGTCTGCTACTCGTCGGCTTCGTCGGCTTCCTCGGCGTCGTCGTCGTCTGTGTCCTTTCTGTGGTCATAGACGTGGGTTTGGACGTCGTCGCCTCTGCCGTCGTCGTCGTCGTTCCCCTCGTCGCGTCGGTTGTGGCGATGGCAGACGCGGCCGATGCCGCGACTCCTTCGGTGGCAAGAGTGGTGGTGGTGGCGGCCGGAGGCTCGGTGGTGGTGGGCCGGTACAGTACCGACGGCGGCAGGTCGCCGTCCAAGCGGCAGCAGCTGCCGAAGTAGAAGCGGTCGATGCACGTGCCGAGGTGCGTACCGTTCGCCTTGAGGCAAGAGTACGCAAACATGCACGTGCCCGTCTCCCCCGTGCGCCTGCTCACGCAAGGCAGCTGCCGAATGTTGCGACCAGAACCTGCAATCAGACAGGCAAGACTTTCCTCAAAATGCATTTCATTGCAATTGAAATGAAATTATTATAACAAAACGAAGTCGTACGACTTAAAACTCTTATGGATATTTTGAACATTCCATAAATTTTACATTTTATCTCGAAAGGGGTTCCGCAGTGGCAGGATAGGGGAGCTACTAGGTTCAAATCGTAAGTCAGCCCTACCGGTTTTGGTAACCCTAAATCAATCGAGGCATGTTCAAAGACGATCCCATTCGCAAGTCCACGATAGATTCTGTCCCTAGCCGTTGTTAAAACCGAGTTAACATCCCGTTTATTAACAAACTATCAGCGATTCTGTGATGTTAATGCTATGTATCACGAAACAGAACTGGCTGTAAAATGTTGCTTCCTGGTATATGTTTGTCATAGTGGTCTAATCAATGGTATACACATGACGACTAGCAATACATCCACATTTTCACTTGTGCTTCGCAGCTGAACGTGAGGTATGTGACAGACGATACCGAGTGTACCAGTTTGAGTACCATCCCTCCTTCTCCTCCTCCCTTTGTGACATCAGAATGCTGTTCAGGAAAGGATTCTCCCTGTATGGCTCTTTCTTAGTTCGAAATTCTTGATTTTACTGTAGTGGCTGTGAACATTATGTGGATGAGAAAGTAGGTGCGACCTCGTAACTTTAAGACCTGTCCTTTTCGTGATGTTCAATGTATGTTTTAGAGTCTCCCAGCAGTAATGATAATGAGCGTATGGCATTGGCGGCCGGGAGAACCCTCGCGGGGCGGTTCGGCCGCCGCTCCACAAGTGCTTTAACGCCACAACACCCAGTCATCTCGAGGCAGAGAAAATCCCTGACCCCGCCGGGAATCGAACCCGGGACCCCGCTCGCGTGAAGCGAGAACGCTACCGCAAGACCACGAGCCGCGGACTCTCCCAGCCGTAATTCAGCCGTTGTTAACGTTAGGCTTACTTTTCTCGTCTCAATCTACACTCCTGGAAATGGAAAAAAGAACACATTGACACCGGTGTGTCAGACCCACCATACTTGCTCCGGACACTGCGAGAGGGCTGTACAAGCAATGATCACACGCACGGCACAGCGGACACACCAGGAATCGCGGTGTTGGCCGTCGAATGGCGCTAGCTGCGCAGCATTTGTGCACCGCCACCGTCAGCCAGTTTGCCGTGGCATACGGAGCTCCATCGCAGTCTTTAACACTGGTAGCATGCCGCGACAGCGTGGACGTGAACCGTATGTGTAGTTGACGGACTTTGAGCGAGGGCGTATAGTGGGCATGCGGGAGGCCGGGTGGACGTACCGCCGAATTGCTCAACACGTGGGGCGTGAGGTCTCCACAGTACATCGATGTTGTCGCCAGTGGTCGGCGGAAGGTGCACGTGCCCGTCGACCTGGGACCGGACCGCAGCGACGCACGGATGCACGCCAAGACCGTAGGATCCTACGCAGTGCCGTAGGGGACCGCACCGCCACTTCCCAGCAAATTAGGGACACTGTTGCTCCTGGGGTATCGGCGAGGACCATTCGCAACCGTCTCCATGAAGCTGGGCTACGGTCCCGCACACCGTTAGGCCGTCTTCCGCTCACGCCCCAACATCGTGCAGCCCGCCTCCAGTGGTGTCGCGACAGGCGTGAATCGAGGGACGAATGGAGACGTGTCGTCTTCAGCGATGAGAGTCGCTTCTGCCTTGGTGCCAATGATGGTCGTATTCGTGTTTGGCGCCGTGCAGGTGAGCGCCACAATCAGGACTGCATACGACCGAGGCACACAGGGCCAACACCCGGCATCATGGTGTGGGGAGCGATCTCCTACACTGGCCGTACACCACTGGTGATCGTCGAGGGGACACTGAATAGTGCACGGTACATCCAAACCGTCATCGAACCCATCGTTCTACCATTCCTAGACCGGCAAGGGAACTTGCTGTTCCAACAGGACAATGCACGTCCGCATGTATCCCGTGCCACCCAACGTGCTCTAGAAGGTGTAAGTCAACTACCCTGGCCAGCAAGATCTCCGGATCTGTCCCCCATTGAGCATGTTTGGGACTGGATGAAGCGTCGTCTCACGCGGTCTGCACGTCCAGCACGAACGCTGGTCCAACTGAGGCGCCAGGTGGAAATGGCATGGCAAGCCGTTCCACAGGACTACATCCAGCATCTCTACGATCGTCTCCATGGGAGAATAGCAGCCTGCATTGCTGCGAAAGGTGGATATACACTGTACTAGTGCCGACATTGTGCATGCTCTGTTACCTGTGTCTATGTGCCTGTGGTTCTGTCAGTGTGATCATGTGATGTATCTGACCCCAGGAATGTGTCAATAAAGTTTCCCCTTCCTGGGACAATGAATTCACGGTGTTCTTATTTCAATTTCCAGGAGTGTATTTCTGTTTCCTTTCATCTAATCTGTTCATCTTACCATATTATTTTTTTGTTCTTCTCTAGTCCTGTCTACTTCTCCTCCAGATTTCATTTTGTTTGTACTCCTGCCATACATTTCTGTTAGGTGTCATTGCTCACATTTGAAAAGACGTAACACGGAAATTACTTAACACAGCATTAACTAGACTGACAATCTGAAATAAAGTATCATATATTCATTACTGTATAATCACTATTATTATTATTGTTATTATGTACTGATCACACAGTATTCATATTACAATGAATAATTCGTCTATTAGTATTAATAATACTAATATTGTGTACTGCTCATATGCTACACATATTGTAATGTTAACTTACTAAGGAGGTCCTGCTAGGTGAAATATAGACAAATAATTAAATAATTTATGGAGTATATCTGTAATACGTATGATCTAACTACCCACAGTCGTGAGAATTACGCAGCTCATATTGGGACCCTCTCTCATTTGCTTAACCTTTCTTGGTTACATACGGGACATACAAACAATATGTATAAATATACTGAATGAAAAAAAGAAGACAGTTTACAGTTTAAGATATGTCGACAAAGAAATCATTAGAGACGATGCAGGAGGGCCATAAGCTTCATATGTAGAAGTTTGGGAAAATAAATCGATCTTAGCCTTGTTGAAGGAATCAACCGCGCATTGGCTTCTGTTGAGGGACTGACAAGAGTTTTACAAAAATCCCCCTTCGTAAATGGATTACGCTGTTTAATAGTTCTTCAAGATCATCTCAGTCTGGCAGCTGCTTTCCATACAACAATTTTAGTGATCTAACGGTGTTGCGAACGACGATATCTAAATACGTAGTCGTTGCGATCGACTCTAATATCTCATCGCGTAATAAGTCAGTGTAGGATCGTTTCCCTTGTTTACGGATGCTACAATACATTTACTATTATTCAAAATCATCTACCAGTCTTGTTGTAAATCCGCCCTCATAAGAAGGCGAAGCGGATACCCGATCTAGCATAGGTGTCGCAGAAGTATAAGAACGAAAGGATAAAATGATTTAAAAAAGGGGAGCAAAGAGTGGTATCACTAGAAGTGACTACAGTTCAGTTTTTCACTGTGAGTTGTCACAGAAATGGGTGTAGTGAACTGATTATAAAGTTAGAAATACAATTTGACTTGAGAAAGGCCAACTTTATCGATGTGAAAGACATATTTCTCCGCCTGGAAACCATGCGCTTGCTCATAACACAGACACAAATGCACAGGATGTTGCCATAGCAATACAAATAGCAATGACTGTTATTAGGCACCATCGATCGAGCAGATTAACTCGGTGGATGGCAGGCCTTTAAAGACCATGAAGATCCCTACTGCGGAAGAATGAGTTCGTTGACTGGAAAGATACAGAAATCTTACTTGTAGGTTAAACATTAATCTATCAATGGAGAATCTGTTCCCAGATTACATTAGAACGCTGATAATGTCAACAAAGGTGCCTATATAACTATTATACGGAACATTTGAAAGTGATCGAGTAATGTGTCGTTTTGCGAAGGAGGATGTACGGAATGAAATACAGAATCTAAAAAGAAAGACATCACCTGAACCGGATAGTATTCCAACATAAATACTACAAGCTTTTCACATATAGATAAGTCCATACCTCTGTCGGCTATTAATGCAAGTTTGCCACAGGGGAGAATACAAAAAATTCTACGAAAGACAAACATGGTTATTTTAGAAAAGATGAGGTAAAACATCTTTTAGCTACAAAGTGAATTTGTCTCCTAGACATCTTAGCGAAAGTGTTGGAAAAACTATTATGCAGCACGCTGCAAGAGCAAAAACTACTTTATTAACGTAGTCATAATGAGTTTTTTTCTAGAAAAGAGAAGCCGATTGAGAACGCTGTCAACGAGGCAATAACTTAAGCAATAACCGCTCCATGTAACTACGTGGCGGTCGAACACTGATGGGCCAAACCACTATGACCACTGCCCAGCGCGAGGTTGAATGCCTCCTGATGATACTGCGGGTACATGACGACACAAGGAAAGAATGTAAGCGAGAGAGACGAATGGACAGTCACTGTAGCGAAAGTATGGGCCGCACATGCGGTAATCAACAGATATCAGCGGTTTTGACAAGGGGCACATTGTTGTGACGCTGCGGCTGGAATCTAGAATCTCCGAAACATCTACATCTACATCATACTCCGCAAGCCACCTAATGGTGTGTGGCGGAGGGTACTCTCGGTACTGCTATCTGATCCCTCCAACCCTGTTCCACTCGCGAATAGCGCGTGGGAAGAATGATTGTCTGTAAGCCTCTGTATAGGCTCTAATTTCTCGAATTTTCTCCTTGTGGCCAATACGCGAGATATACCGGGTGATCAAAAAGTCAGTATAAATTTGAAAACTGAATAAATCACTGAATAATGAAGATAGAGAGGTACAAATTGACACACATGCTTGGAATGACATGTGGTTTTATTAGAAACAAAAAAAAAAAAAAAAAAATACAAAAGTTCACAAAATGTCCGACAGATGGCGCTTCATCTGATCAGAATAGCAATAATTAGCGTAACAAATTAAGACAAAGCAAAGATGATGTTCTTTACAGGAAATGCTCAATACGTCCACCACCATTCCTCTACAATAGCTGTAGTCGAGGAATAATGTTGTGAACAGCACTGTAAAGCATGTCCGGAGCTATGGTGAGGCATTGGCATCGGATGTTGTCTTTCAGCATCCCTAGAGATGTCGGTCGATCACGATACACTTGCGACTTCATGTAACCCCAAAGCCAATAATCGCACGGACTGAGGTCTGGGGACCTGGGAGGCCAAGCATGACGAAAGTGGCGGCTGAGCACACGATCATCACCAAACGACGCCCGCAAGAGATCTTCCACGCGTCTAGCATCCTGCATAAACATCGTACGTTCCAGCAGGTGTATATCAGCCAGGCTGGGGATGATGCGATTCTGTAACATATCGGCGTACCTCTCACCCGTCACGGTAGCAGTTTTGGTGTCCAGCGCCATCTTTCGGACATTTTGTACCTTTGTTTTCATTTGGTTCTAATAAAACCCCATGTCATTCCAAGCATGTGTGTCAATTTTTACCTCTCTATCTACATTATTCCGTGGTTTATTACGTTTTCAAATTTATACTGACTTTAGGATTACCCGGTATGTGAGGGAGAAGTAATATGGTTCATATGGTTCAAATAGCTCTGAGCACTATAGGACTTAACATCTGTGGTCATCAGTCCCCTAGAACTTAGAACTACTTAAACCTAACTAACCTAAGGACATCACACACATCCATGCCCGAGGCAGGATTCGAACCTGCGACCGTAGCAGTCGCGCGGTTCCAGACTGAGCGCCGAGAACGGATAGACCATCGCGGCTGGCGGAAGTAATATGTTGTCCGTCTTCCCCTGAAAAGTGCTGTCCCGAAATTTCAGTAGTAAATCTCTCCGTGGTGCACGCCTCTCTTGTAACGTCTGCCAGTGGAGTTCGTTTAGCATCTCCGTAACGCTCTCTCGCCAGATAAACGATCCAGTGACGAAACGCGCCGCTCTTCGTTGGATCTTCTCTATCTCTTCTATCAGTCCTACCTGGTAAGGATCCCAGATAGATGAACAATACTCAAGAATCGGGAGGACAAGAGCCTTGTAAGCCACTTCTTTCGTGGATGAGTTACAATTCCTTAAGATTCTTCCGATGAATCTGAGTCTGGTGTCTGCTTTTCCCACTATCTGTTTTATGTGGTCATTCCACTTAAGGTCGCTCTGGATAATTACTCCTCGATATTTTATGGCAGACGTTGTCTCCAGCTGTTTGTCATCAATACTGTAGCTGTAAAGTAGTGGATTTCTTTTCCTACGTATGCGCAATATGTTACATTTATTCACGTTCAGGGTCAACTGCTAGTCTGCACCTTTCATCAGTCCTCTGCACGTCGTTCTGAAAATTCTTACGGTCTTCTGGCGTTGCTGCTTTGGTGTAGACAACTGCATCATCTGCGAATAACCTTAAAGAGCATCCGACGCTTTCTACTAGATCATTTGCATATACACATAAACAGCAACGGTCCTATCACATTTCCCTGTGGTACTCCGGATATTACCTTTACATCTGTCGATTTAGTTCCGTTAAGAGCGACGTGTAGATTGCTATCTGTAAGAAAGTCTTGAATCCAATCGCAAGTCTGCTCCGATACTCCGTAAACTCGTATTTTTTTCATTAAGCGGCTATGTGGGACGGTGCCAAATGCCTTACTGAAATCAAGGAACACGGCCTCAACCTGAGCACCGTTGTCCACTGCGATGTGGATCTCATGGAGGAACAGAGCGAGCTGAGTTTCGCAGGATCTCTGTTTCCGGAATCCATGCTGATTTTTATAGAGGAGATGTTCATTTTCCAAAAACGTCCTGATTCTTGAGCATGGAACGTGTTCCATAATTCTACGACAGATTGACGTCAACGATACAGGTCTATACTTGTGTGGATCTGTCTTACGGCCTTTCTTAAAAAAACGGGAATAACCTGCGCTTTTTCCAGTCTTAGGTACCTTTCGTTGCTCAAGGGATCTGGTAAATTACTGCTAGAAGAGGAGCAAGTTCTTTCGCGTAATCTTTGTATAATCTTATAGGTATTTCATCTGACCCTGACGCCTTTGCACTACTAAGTGATTGTAGCTAATTTTCAATTCCGCCGATCGATTATCTCAACATCTGCCATTTCAACGTTCGTACGACGATTGAAAGGAAGAACAGTGTTACGATCTTCCGCGGTGAAACATCTCGGAAGTCCGAATTCAGTGTTTCGGCCTTCTCTCTGTTATCTTCCGTTTCTGTGCTGGTGTGGTGGCTAAGAGACGATTTTGGCCCACTTACTAATTTTACATACGACCAAAATCTCTTAGGGTTTTTACTCACGTCGATTGACGTCTTACTTTCAAAATCATTGAACGCTTTTCTCATTGCTCTTCTTACGCTCATTTTCGCTTCGTTCAGCTTTTGTTTGTCAGCTAGGTTTTTACTTCTCTTGAATCTGAGTTGAAGTGCTCCTCGTTTACGTAGCGCTTTTCTAACACGGCTATTAAACCATGGTGGATCCTTCCCATCCCTTAAAACCTTTCTCGGAACATACTTGGCAAGGGCGTATTGAAGAATGCCTTTCATTTTTTTCCATTTATTCTACACATCTTCGTCCTCTTCACCGAATATTTGATGCTGACTGCTGAGATATTCTGAACTTTGTATGCTGTCACCCCTGCTGAGCGAATGTATTTTCCTACGTTTCTTAACATTCCTTGTAGGACCCGTCGTCATAGATGCTGTCACAACCTTATGATCCTATACGTTAAGTGATTCGATAAGTTCAGGTCTGTTAGTTACCAGGAGGTCTAAGACGTTACTACCACGCGTTGGTTCTCTAACTATCTGCTCAAGGTAATTTTTGGACAATACATCCAGAACAATTACACACGAATCCCTGTCTCTGGTACCAGTTTTGATGGCATAAGACTCCTAATCTATACCTGGCAAGTTGAAGTCACCCCCTATTACAATGGTATGATCAGGAAAAAAATGGCAAACTGGTCACCTGTGGGCGTACTACTGTTTTGAGCACCTATGGAAAGTGGTTGAAGGGTGGTGAAATAACGAGAAGCCCATATGATACTGGTCGACCATGTCTCATCACAAAACATAGAGGTCACAGGATCCTCCACTGTGTAATCCAGGGTAGGCAGATCTGACGACAGAGTACAAAGTTGGTGCAAGCACAAGTCTTTCGGAAAACACCGTTTAAAGGCCATTGTTGAACATGGAGCTCCACATCACACGACCCCTATGTGTTCCTGTGTTGACCCAACGACATCGTCAGTTATGATTGCGGTGGGCACAGCATCACTGAGTTTTCACCCTGAATCAATAGAAACGTTTCTCCTGCCAAATGAATCGGGTTTCTTCTTACACCTGGTCGATGATTGGGTCCTTGTACGCAGTCATCCAGGCAAATGGTTGCACGGAACATGCACCGCTCCACAGATGCAGGCCAGTGAGGGCACAGTTATGCTGGCAGCCAAGGTGCTGGAAGTCGGTATCCATCTTCTCTGTTCATACCTGTCTTCTCTGTTTATGAATAAAGAAGACAGGTACTGACTTCAAGTGTCTTGGCTGCCAGCAGAAACAGCTTTGCAGAGGGACAGCTCTCGCAAAGCAACAGGCGGGCGATAGGCCACAGCAGCAGAGGATACACAGAGTATTGACACACCCTAGTCGATAATAGGCAGTTAGTAAATAACGCTACGCTGCAGTCGCCACTCAGTTTGCTATTCGCTGATTTGGTTCAAATAGCTCTGAGCACTATGGGACTCAACTGCTGTGGTCATAAGTCCCCTAGAACTTAGAACTACTTAAACCTAACTAACCTAAGGACATCACACACATCCATGCCCGAGGCAGGATTCGAACCTGCGACCGTAGCAGTCGCACGGTTCCGGACTGCGCGCCTAGAACCGCGACACCACCGCGGCCGGCGTATTCGCTGATTTCCACCAATGGCAAGCAGTAAAGGAAACTCCAATGGAAGACTCCTATTTCCGCTGATGACAACATGCAATGCAAAGACCAATAAAAGAACACGTAATACCCTTCCTACTCACCCTCATATCCAATGGAAACACTCCTCCATAGTATATAAGTAAGCAAACCAGTGCTCATTCAGGAGTTAGCAATACAACCTGAGGAAGGCGTCTTTCAATAGTCGTCGAAATGCCGGAATTTTATGGTTGACAATGTGGCCAAAAACCCAGAAGATCTTTATTGGCCGGCCGGTATGGCCGAGTGGTTCTAGGCGCCTCAGTCTGGAACCGCGAAATCGCTACAGTCGCAGGTTCGAATCCTGCCTTGGGCATGGATGTGTGTGATGTCCTTAGGTTAGTTAGGTTTAAGTAGTTCTAAGTTCTAGGGGACTGATGACCTCAGATGTTAAGTCCCATAGAGCCCAGAGCCATTTGAACCATTTGAACTTTATTGACTGTCCATCCAGAGTGTTCACCATGAGGTCCGGAGTCCTACTGACCTAGTACACAATACTTCCACCAGAGGGTGCTGTCACCCCATCGCAGTCTGGGGAAAAATGGCATGAAAAGGACTCAGTATGTGTCCTGCTGCTTGGGAGAGGATGAAGTGTACTTTATTTGTTTTGGAACAATTTAGCTAGGGATGGATTTCATTTAGTTTATTTATTACGCTGATACAAAACTCTCGCCCTGACATGTCTGGGATCACACTACATCGGCTACAGACCTGCGAACTACTCGTAAATCACCGAAATAATGCAGTACACTGGTGTACAAAAATGTAAACAACTCGTAAATTGTCAAAATATTGCATGTAAACGCTCTGCAAACACGCTCACTAATTGTAAACTGTCGAAATAATGCATTACACAGCAGGTAGCCCAACTGAACTTTTTTCCCATCAAAATTTGTACTTCCCACCATGATGTCATTGCGTCATTGCCACATCTATCGCCGCCATCTTGAATAAATTTGGCAACAATGCAATGTGGGATGATGCCCCTGTTGCCCCACTACTGACATCCACATACGGCTGCTGCAACATAACGTGCTCTTCGCAGTATGCAACAACTGCCAAAGCCAGCGAGATCACCAGTTCTATGACCAACAGAACACGGATGAGACATGGTAAAATAGGAGCTTACTTGTTCTCTGGAGCATGCAAGAATCACTATCGAATTACAAAAAAAGGTGCAAGATGCTGGGGCAAATCTATGGTCTTTTCCCTCAAAGGAGCTCCACTGTGTATTGATGCAACTGTTTGGGAACACTTTAACAGGATGTGTGATATTTGTTTTCCATTTGGTCTGAATTTGTTATCATATACTCCCATAATGATGAGCTATATGTCACATCACTTATCAATTGAATGACCTTGTGCTGGAGGGTGTTACATATTTCTTTTTCGACAGTGTAATATCGGCCACTACAGTCATAACTATGAAACTTCAGTTCTGTTCTTCTGTTGTCCGATTCTGGAGAACACGAACGCATATTAACAATCCGTTTTTGTATCAGACACACAACCAGTAATTCCAGATTCAAAGATGGCAGGTTCTGACAGATGTGGGTATTACCAGTCCATCAATTTTGTAATTCACTATTTTCAAATACCAGTACGAAGAAAGGAAGATTTCGACAACGAGGTCATGATATAAGGGGCACACGCTTGGATTGAGAAGGAAGTCAGCTGTGGAAAAATCCCGGTATTAGGATTAAGCAATTCAGGCAAACCGTGGAAAACCTAAATATAGATGGCCAGACGGGAATTGGAACGGCTGTCCTCCGAAATAAGAGTCAAGTTTGGTAATCACCGCGCCACCTTGTTCGATTTGAACGCATGAAGCAGGCTTAAAGGAATGTACGTTACATATGAAAAGACTTGCACAATGTAGACTAACGTGGAAAGCTACATCAAACCACCCTTTGGACTGATGAGAACAGTAACAACAACTGTCACAGAGTAAGAGAAAGTGAGCAAGTCTCCACGGAGCGCAACACATCAAGCTATTGGGGTACTGGGGTTGAACTGTACGATAGACTCACGACGCTTTCAGCTTAACACTATAGTTCTGAATCCTCTGAAGGAACGACTGTGCAGGGGCCTGTTCAGTTCCTTCCAGAATCAATATTTATGTTCCTAATACAGTTAGCCAAACTCTTGCCGTCAAGGTTTCGTGGAAGTAAGTGAAGTATTCTCTTGGCGCAGCGAAAGACGTCACCCTAGTATATACCGTACGTTCGCACGGAACTACCCGGATCCTTTCGCGCCCTGTATTAACTTCGCACTGAGCATACCTGCAAAATGTGCACAGTACTGGATGCATTATTATATGCATCGCCAGGAACGGCCAGTGAAACTTCGCAGGATTAATTTCTGATCTGTTGCACATGTAAAGAAATGTGTTCAGGCGTTTTGTCATAATGTAACTGTTACACCGTCATTTGTCAGTTGTCTACAAATGAAGCCAGTACGTGATCATTCGATGTGCTTTACCTTCCCCGTGATGCTCGTTCCTGCCAGAAGGTTACTGCTAACTCTCTCAAACCAGAAAGTTTAGGTATTACAGCAAGCGAGGTGACGTAGTGATAAGACTGTGGACTCATTTTCGGGAAGGCGCCGATTCAAATACCCGTTCGGCCATCCTGATTTCCAGTGGTTTCCCTAAATCGTTGCCCATCCACAGGTAGATGTGACCCACATGGCATTTGCAACCCGACAAAATAAATAAGATCCCGTAGACTTGTGAATGGGTATTTTTTCGACAAAACAGTATAAAAATGCAGTTAATTAACCTCAGAATGTACTGTCACCTGAAGTGTTTTGGAAGTGAAAGTAGAGGGACGATTGCTTCTTACTAGGAGTTAACGTTCCATAGCTATCAAAGCCAGAAGAAATGGCGAATTCCGTCATGAGGCCGACGACAGGGAATGATACTGCGACTGGCTAAGGGCAGAATCATATCAACATTAAAAAAATAACTAAACCACGGTAGTTGGAGACACCCAGAAAAGTGGCGCAGTGGTAACACACGAGAGGATGGTGGTTCAAATACCCGTTCGGCCATCCATATTTGGATATCCCGTGTTTTCCCAAATTACGTAAGGCAAATGCTGGGGCGGTTCCTTTTAGAGAGAGCAGTGGATGTCCTTCTCGTCCTTCGAGCATCCGAGATTCTGATCCGTCTCTAATGATCTCGTGGTCGACAGGATGTTAGGCCCTAACATTCCTTCGGTTTTCTCGTCATCGTATGCTCATGGAGATGGTCGAATGATTTCTCTCTATCCCTGGCATGCTTTATACAGTACATCTCACTTGTCCTCCACATCATACAGGGGTGCTTGTGCCGACGATATAGGGGTAGGAGACAGGTAACCTCCATAGACCAGCTAGTCAAGTAAGTGCGAGATCTTCATGAAGATGCGTATCCAATTCCAGTGCCAGTTCGAGCGAGGTGTCACGCAGCGTAATACGTCCGCTGCTTTTTACGATTTACATAAACGATCTGGTTGATGTTATTGACAGCGGCATCAGACGGTTTTCCGATGATGCTGTAGTCTATAGGAAAGTATTATCACACGAAAGTTGTGAACAAATCAATGAGAATTTGCAGAAAATCAATGCGTGGTGTAATGACTGGCAGTTATCTCTCAATATTAGTAAGTGTAACCTCCTGCGTATAACAAGACGAAAATCCCCATTAATGTACGAGTACAAAATAAATGCCCAGTCTTTGGAAGCGGTAACATCCGTCAAGTATCTGGGTGTGACTATTCGAAATGATCTCAAATGGATTGGTCAGATTACACAAGTAACGGATAAGGCGAACTCTACGTTGCGGTTTATTGGTAGAATCCTGAAGCGATGCAGTCCTTCAACAAAGGAAATAGCTTACAATACGTTAGTTCGTCAAGTCTTAGAGTATTGTTTGTCTGTATGGGACCCTTACCAGTTGGGTCTGATCCAAGAGATTGAGAAGGTCCAAAGAAGAGCGGCAAAATTCGTATCTGGTACATTTAGGCATCGCGAGATCGTTACAAATCTCATAGAAAGTTTGAAGTGAGACACACTTGCAGATAGACGACGCGCTAAACGGAAGGGGCTGCTCACTAAACTCCGAAATCCTGTCTTCACCGAGGATGTAGAGCATATATTATTACCACCAACTTTCAAATCGCGCAATGATCACCATTCAAAGATAAGAGGGAAATTAGAGCTCATACTGAGGCGTTCAGGCAGTCGTTTTTCCCTAGAGGGGGGGGGGGGGGGGGGGGGGGGAATTGACTTTGGCGCTAATTGTGCCCTCCGCCACACACCGCTTGATGACTAGCTGAGTATATATGTAGATGTAGATATAGATTGCAGAGAGTTTTACGCTGAAATTCCGGATGCGTAGATTATAAGAAAAGCCAAGACACATAGCAATTCTACCTATATACAGGCTGTAAAAAAACTACGTGTACAGTATTTTAGATTGTTTGTAGGAGATAAAAATAAACATTTGTTTTATGTGACAAAAGTGTCACAGATGCACTGTTTCCTCGTCAGGGACCATGAAAGTTCAAAGTGCTCTGCGATAAATACTGTTTTAATGATGTTGCTGAAGATGTCGTCCGTTTACATTAATGCAGAACTGACATGATTCTCTAACATGTTCAACCAGGTCTTCTGGAGTGTCTATCGGTGTCTCGCACACAAAACACTTCATCTACCCCCATAAAAAGAAATCCATAGGAGTCGGGTGTGCGTAGTGGCCACGGTACTGGCTCACCTCTCGCAATCCAACAACTAGGGACAGCATTTTCTGCAAGTTCTCTGACATCAATGGCAAAGTGTCGAGGAACACCATTATGCTGGAACCATAATCGTAGCCTGACTGCTAGCAGGACATTCTTCAACATTTCCAGTAGTACTTCCTAGAGAAAGATTGCCTCTACCGAGCGTGTAATAATGTTATTGTTAGTCCGGGGACATGGGCACCTCTAGCAGTAATGAAAACTTACCCTTCCTGGCAGTAAGATATAACTGTGTTGCAAATTGGATTCCAGTGTCATCGTGTTGAATACGAAGCAGTCAAGACAACTGTGAACGTTGGCACGAGGGAAGGCCAGCGTTGAATCCTCTAAAGATGCCTAGCGGGGTAAGAGCGTGCCTGTGACGTTTGTTTCACGCAAGGAATATCTTTCTTTCATCTTCACATTGAAGATCTTGTGCTCTTGTTTGCTTGAAATAAATTTGTTTTTAGGTGGGGTATGCCTTAAGCAAACAATATTTTTAATTTCTATTTACCCAGACATGATTCACTTATAAGTTACAGCATCATAATTGTTTTTTTATTTTGATTCTATTAAACAACAAATCAACTGCTCTTTACTATCTGCACATGTGCAAATTTGATTTTTTGAGAAAGTATTCACAAATTTAAAAATAGAGAAGCTTTTTTATATACACGTTTCTGTGATTTGCATTACAGTTGTTTTCCTTTTACAGTTCCTCATCTGCAACCATAGAGAACTTAAAGTAGAATATTATTTGCATCGATAATTTACGACTGGGACTATTAGACTGTAACAGTATTTTCTCCTGTGTGGAAGATTGCGTGTCTGTGAATCCAATATGTGTCACTTACTTTTTTCTGGTCTTTCCATTATTTTCACTGTGAAGAACTGAGGTGTATCTGACACGTGTGTGTGTGTGCGCGCGCGCGCGCGCGCGTGTGTGTGTGTGTGTGTGTGTTAATTTTTACAGTGAAACTTTAAAAAGTGCAGTTCTTCACAGCTGTTGTGGCTGAGCACCTGAAGGATTATTTGGAAAATATTTCGAGTAGATTTCCCGACCATGTTATAGTTCTAGGTGGGGATTTTAATTTGCCTGATATAGACTGGGAGACTCAAACGTTCATAGCGGGTGGCAGGGACAAAGAATCCAGTGAAATTTTTTTATGTGCTTTATCTGGAAACTACCTTGAGCAGTTAAACAGAGAACTGGGTCGTGGCGATAACATATTAGACCTTCTGGTGACAAACAGAGCCCAACTATTTGAAACAGTTAACGCAGAACAGGGAATCAGCGATCATAAAGCGGTTACTGCATCGATGATTACAACCGTAAATAGAAATATTAAAAAAAGGTAGGAAGATTTTTCTGTTTAGTGAAAGTGACAAAAAGCAGATTACAGAGTACCTGACAGCTCAACACAAAAGTTTTGTCTCAAGTACAGATAGTGTTGAGGATCAGTGGACTAAGTTCAAAACCATCGTACAATATACGTTAGATGAGTATGTGCCAAGCAAGATCGTAAGAGATGGAAAAGAGCCACCGTGGTACAACAACCGAGTTAGAAAACTGCTGCGGAAGCAAAGGAAACTTCACAACAAACATAAACATAGCCAGATCCTTGCAGACAAACAAAAATTACACAAAGCAAAATGCAGTGTGAGGAGGGCTATGCGAGAGGCGTTCAATGAATTCGAAAGTAAAGTTCTATGTACTGACTTGGCAGAAAATCCTAAGAAATTTTGGTCTTATGTCAAAGCGGTAGGTGGATCAAAACAAAATGTACAGACACTCTGTGACCAAAATGGTACTGAAATAGAGGATGACAGACTAAAGGCCGAAATACTAAATGTCTTTTTCCAAAGCTGTTTCTCAGAGGAAGACTGCACTGTAGTTCCTTCTCTAGATTGTCGCACAGATGACAAAATGGTAGATATCGAAATAGACGACAGAGGGATAGAGAAACAATTAAAATCGCTCAAAAGAGGAAAGGCCGCTGGACCTGATGGGATACCAGTTCGATTTTACACAGAGTACGCGAAGGAACTTGCCCCCCTTCTTGCAGCGGTGTACCGTAGGTCTCTAGAAGAGCGTAGCGTTCCAAAGGGCTGGAAAAGGGCACAGGTCATCCCCGTTTCCAAGAAGGGACGTCGAACAGATGTGCAGAACTATAGACCTATATCTCTAACGTCGATCAGTTGTAGAATTTTGGAACACGTATTATGTTCGAGTATAATGACTTTTCTGCAGATTAGAAATCTACTCTGTAGGAATCAGCATGGGTTTCGAAAAAGACGGTTGTGTGAAACCCAGCTCGCGCTATTCGTCCACGAGACTCAGAGGGCTATAGACATGGGGTTCCCAGGTAGATGCCGTGTTTCTTGACTTCCGCAAGGCGTTCGATACAGTTCCCCACAGTCCTTTAATGAACAAAGTAAGAGCATATGGACTATCAGACCAATTGTGTGATTGGATTGGAGTTCCTCGATAACAGAACGCAGCATGTCATTCTCAATGGAGAGAAGTCTTCCGAAGTAAGAGTGACTTCAGGTGTGCCGCAGGGGAGTGTCATAGGACCGTTGCTATTCACAATATACATAAATGACCTTGTGGATGACATCGGAAGTTCACTGAGGCTTTTTGCGGATGATGCTGTGGTATATCGAGAGGTTGTAACAATGGAAAATTGTACTGAAATGCAGGAGGATCTGCAGCGAATTGACGCATGGTGCACGGAATGGCAATTGAATCTCAATGTAGACAAGTGTAATGTGCTGCGAATACATATAAAGATAGATCCCTTAGCATTTAGCTATAAAGTAGCAGGTCAGCAACTGGAAGCAGTTAATTCCATAAATTATCTGGGAGAACGCATTAGAAGTGATTTAAAATGGAATGATCATATAAAGTTGATCGTCGGTAAAGCAGATGCCAGACTGAGATTCATTGGAAGAATCCTAAGGAAATGCGATCCGAAAACAAAGGAAGTAGGTAACAGTAAGCTTGTTCGCCCACTGCTTGAATACTGCTCAGCAATGTGGGATCCGTACCAGATAGGGTTGATAGAAGAGATAGAGAAGATCCAACGGAGAGCAGCGCGCTTCGTTACAGGATCATTTAGTAATCGCGAAAGCGTTACGGATATGATAGATAAACTCCAGTGGAAGACTCTGCAGGAGAGACGCTCAGTAGCTCGGTACGGGCTTTTGTTGAAGTTTCGAGAACATACCTTCACCGAGGAGTCAAGCAGTATATTGCTCCCTCCTACGTATATCTCGCGAAGAGACCATGAGGATAAAATCAGAGAGATTAGAGCCCACACAGAAGCATGCCGACAATCCTTCTTTCCAGGAACAATACGAGACTGGAATAGAAGGGAGAACAGATAGAGGTACTCAAGGTACCCTCCGCCACACACCGTCAGGTGGCTTGCGGAGTATGGATGTAGATGTAGATGTAGAGTGAAGATAATGGGGAAACCAGGAAAAATACCTGAATCATACTGCATACACAGACACAAACACACACAGACACACAATCTTCTACACAGAACAAAATAATGTTAATCATAACATTCCCATTCGTAAATTTTGGATGCAGAAAATTTTCTGTATTAACTCCAGTTGCAGATGATGAACTGTAAAAGAAAAACAACTCTAATGCAAAACATAAAATACAACAAAAACCACAGCATGTGGTAATAACGTGTGTATAAAAAATCTTGTCTCTTTTGTAATCTGTGAATAATTTCTCAAAAAATCAAATTCATATATACACACAGTAAAGGGCACTCTTCATGCTGTTTACTAGAACGAAAATAAAAAAAAAACACTGATAATGCTATACCTTCAGCGATATATGTCGAGGTAAAAGAAAGAAAAATTGTGTTTGCTCAAGGCGGATCCCGTCCAAAATCAAATTTAAAAGTGTTTCTTTTTGTATTCAATTGGTATACGCAGGTTTTTTACACTCTGTATATCTTGTGAAATGACGATGACGGTAAAATCAGAGAAATTCAGGCTAATTCGTAGTCTTACGGACGGTCATTGTTCCCACGGCTTGACTTACCAGTGAATAGCTGATAAAAACTAATTCAGCATTCGGTTCTCAAACAAAGTATTCCGTCGCGCCTAATTCTCAATGACGCCCGATCAAACGCTTAGTACTTCACTTGGAAAATCACTAAGATTTTTTAAAGAATGCTTAACTGAATTTGGACAGTTTCAGATGAATTCCGTTTCGCGAAAACCTGATTTTTTTCCATACGGTTTTTTCATCCGAATCAAGACGCATAAAATTATTTGCTTTCGGTCGCTAGACATGGATACTTTAGCTCCTGAAGCTAGGGAAAACCATTTCTAAATAACTTTGTTTGATAATGAGATATTACAGGAATCTTTAGCGTGTGACATACAGCTAACAGACTCGTGACGTAACAGTAAGATCACAAGACACCTGTGTATATTTTAGCGGAAAATTCAACATTATAATAAAGTAATTGGTTTAAATAATAGAACATCTTTTAAAAAATATTCTTTGGTCATCATGTTATGCTAACGCCAGTCGGAAACAACTCTAAAAAAATTGACATTTCCCTATTACAGCATTATGAAGGCAGTACCAGTCACTGTAGTGCAAAATACAGATTTGGCGTGGCGGCTGATGAGTTTCTGTAGGGTAATAACAGCAATATAAGAGTATAGCGAACCTACCACTGTAATCAGCCGTTTTTTCATTCTTTTTTACATGTTCCGTGTGATTAACTGTTACCGACCACTGTAAAATACTAAACGAAAAATGGCTCTGAGCACAATGGAACTCAACTTCTGAGGTCATAAAAAGAAAGAAGAATTCAAAAGCGGAAGTGCCGAACAAAAATTTGATTCATTTATTTAGCTAATCAAGTTATGTAATCATAAATTGTGTAGTAAAATTTTATACAGTTAAATAACAGTCGTTAAGTGCTGAGTTATCGGCTCTTAATTCGAAAATTTCTAAAAAACGCTATTTTGCGGTTTTGCTGCCATATAATTTACCCTCGTAGAGTCCGTGTCCCAGGTTCATCTAGCTTGTTGGTGGATAGGGAAGTGGAGAAACAACAGTGTTTATGTGTAGGTGTGTACCAACAACGAGTACGCTATTGTCTACAGAGATGGCGACACGATCGCATAGTTGCACTGGCCGTCGGTGGCGGCGCCACGGTGATGTGGGCGCGCATTTCGCCAATGGCGGCGCCGGGGAAACCTCAGGAGCCCGGCGCGGTGCGGCGCAGCGGCCGAGGAATGCGTTAACGGCGCTAGTAACGGTGTCTCGCCGTCACGATCTACTTTCCGGCCGCGCCTGCTGTGGGACACAGTTTCGACCGGCCAGCGGCACTCTTGCGGAGAGCCTCAAGTTTCCGTAACGCCGCACCAGTCGCACTCAGCTGGGAACTCTGTGCGGCGAAAGGGGAGCCGCATTTTCGTCCCGCTGTTACAGTCCTTGAGTTACAATTTTCCACCCGCCTTATCTCATTGTTGGCTATAACGGCCCTACGACAGCGAGCTGTCAGAGACAGGGTAGTGGTGCAATTTTCCGCTTGAAGTGATTTTAGTTAAACAAGTAACTAAAATAAGAAATTATTAGTGTGGGATTTTAACATGACTCCCCCAGAATGAGAGAAAAGAATTTTACATTGTACTGCAGCACTTTATCTTTTACTGCCCTCACATGTTAAATTATCACATCCATAACTGTACGACGGAAATCTATACATATTACAAAATTCTCCTCGACCCCATTTTTCTGTCTTTATGTGAAAGATAATTTCTGGAGCCGCTCTAGCGATTTTAACAGGTTTTGACTTATAGGTGACTGATTCACAAGGAAGCTAGGTATACGTAATTTATAATTATAGTAATGATGAGTGTGCAATGTATTTATTGTTATTTCTGCGTGTTTAATTGACGTTTGGGGTGACATCTCGTGGCAATGATAGGATCTACGTGCTGGTCACCTACAGAGTAGGTGGTACCTGGGGGGTCTCACATAGGGACTTCCGGTAACACGACTTTGGTTCGCTGCCAGGTCACTTGGAGCACTGCAAGCTCATCATCCTATCATCTCGTTTTATTATTGGGCAATTTAAAGTTTTCCATATTTGTTTTCGTTTCGTAGTAAACAGAAGCTGGTTTCATTGCGTTGTGTTCCTGATTACGACTTGCTATGTGTACTGCACTCTCGGAATTGCATTGTGAATATGTTACTCACATTCTGCTTTTTTTTTTCTCGCATTGTAATATTGGGTGAAGTAAATCATTCCATATTTGTTTTTGTTTCATATAAAACAGGGTCTGTTTCATCACATAGTTTTCTGTGGACATTTGTACCTGTCCACGATTCCGTGTGTGAACTATTCGATTTAAATGTGTTGTACGTATATTCTACTTTTTTTTGTTTTCATCCAGTTTTCGTACTTTCTAGTGTTTAACAGAGAATTCCATGTTAGTAGCCTTTGGCGGTATTGTTATTCAACTTCATTACATCTTGTCATGGAATGAGTATGTGTTTATGATCTGAATGATGTTGCTTCTTGGCAATGAGTATGCTTTGCTTTATGGTATTAGTGAGAGAGTACATAGTTTTCATGCCAGACTATTATGCAGTAAAAATATTCTACTTCGTGGTACATATTTGTACACGGGTTTGTGTTGTATAGTATGAACATACTTTTACTGTGTTGAATGCCACTGAATTTAGAAAACTCTGTTCATACATAATTCATTAATAGTTCCAATGATGAAAGCATGAAATTGTGTCATACTTGCGTTTAAATTTTCATTGGAGTGGTAGGCACTGCATACTCAATGGCAAGAAACAACACCATTCAGAACAGGAATATATGCTCATTCCGTGACAAGATGTAATAAAGTGGAGTACTAGTTCCTTCAAAAGCTGCTAACATGGAGTGTCCATTAAATTCGACAAAGTACAAAAAACAGCCGTGAGCTAAATATACTTACAACACATTTAAATCGACCAGGCAACTAACCAGTTTCTGTTTTATATGTAACAAAAACAAATGTAGAATCACTTACTCCATCCGTTATTACGTATCATGTTCACAATGCAATTCAAAGAGTGCACATTGCAATGAAATAAACATCTGTGACATGTAATGTCAGATTGATTTTAGGGTTTGACATGTGCTAAGGCGCAATTATTTGCAACTGATTATAGCCACACGGTCGAAACTGCAGTATTGTGTTTTACAGGTAAATAATTTTACAGTCAAAATGCGACCAAGACATCATTCACGAAATTTTGTGTGACTGTGAACTACGAGAAGTTAATTTTAGTTTCTGATTGAGATTTTTCAACTATTTTACTTTCCAAGGTCACAAAAACCTTTGTTTCCTTGCACACACTTTACTAATAGACTGCTAGGCCCACCCATAAAGTATAAATGAAAAATACTGTCAAGTAAATCGCAAATTTCGAATTAAATAATCGGATTTGCGCGCCATAGTTCCTCGTATTTAGAGTTCACTGCCACGGCGCTAGGAGCGCTGCTGTCGTGCTCTGTTTCCACATCGTAACATGGGCTCTGGAATTCTTATATTTTGGTGTTTTGTGCGGGAAGGCAGTAAACCGCCACATTAACTCCAGAGAGCAGCGATGCTTGACCAGAATCTATACATATCTATCACTATACAGGGTGGTCCATTAATAGTGACTGGGCCAAATATCTCTCGAAATAAGCATCAAACGAAAAAACTACAAAGAACGAAACTCGTCTAGCTTGAAGGGGGAAACCAGATGGCGCTATGGCTGGCCCGCTAGGTGGCGCTGCCATAGGTCAAACGGAAATTAACTGCGTTTTTTAAATAGGAACCCCCATTTTTTATTACATATTCGTGTAGTACGAAAAGAAATATGAGTGTTTTAGTTGGACCACTTTTTTCGCTTTGTGATAGATGGCGCTGTAATAGCCACAAACGCATAAATACATGGTGTCACGTAACATTCCGCCAGTGCGGACGGTATTTACTTCGTGATGCATTACCCGTGTTAAAATGGACCGTTTACCAATTGCAGGAAAGGTCTATATCTTGTTGATGTATGGCTATTGTGATCAAAATGCCCAACGGGCGTGTGCTATGTATGATGCTCGGTATCCTGGACGACATCATCCAAGTGTCCGGACCGTTCGCCGGATAGTTATGTTATTTAAGGAAACAGGAAGTGTTCAGCCACATGTGAAACATCAACCACGACCTGTAACAAATGATGATGCCCAAGTAGGTGTTTAGCTGCTGTCGCGGCTAATCCGCACATCAGTAGCAGACAAATTGCGTGAGAATCGGGAATCTCAAAAACGTCTATGTTGAGAATGCTACATCAACATCGATTGCACCCGTACCATATTTATGTGCACCATGAATTGCATGGCGACGACTTTGAACGTTGTGTACAGTTCTGCCACTGGGCACAAAAGAAATTACGGGACGATGACAGATTTTTTGCACGTGTTCTATTTAGTGACGAAGCGTCATTCACCGACAGTGTTAACGTAAACCGGCATAATATGAACTATTGGGCAACGGAAAATCCACGATGGCTGCGACAAGTGGAACATCAAATGGTTCAGAGCACTATGGGACTTAACTGCTGTGGTCATCAGTCCCCTAGAACTTAGAACTACTTAAACCTAACTAACCTAAGGACATCACACACATCCATGCCCGAGGCAGGATTCGAACCTGCGACCGTAGCGGTCACGCGGTTCCAGACTGTAGCGCCTAGAACAGCACGGCCACTCCGGCCGGCAAGTGGAACATCAGCGACCTTGGAGGGTTAATGTATGGTGCGGTACTATGGGAGGAAGGATAATTGCCCCCAATTTTATCGATGGCAATCTAAATGGTGCAATGTATGCTGATTTCCTACCTAATATTCTACCGATGTTACTGCAAGATGTTTTACTGCATGACAGAATGGCGATGTACTTCCAACGTGATGGATGTCCGGCACATAGCTCGCGTGCGGTTGAAGCGGTATTGAATAGCATATTTCATGACAGGTGGATTGGTCGTCGAAGCACCATACCATGGCCCGCACGTTCACCGGATCTGACGTCCCCGGATTCTTTCTGTGGGGAAAGTTGAAGGATATTTGCTATCGCGATCCACCGACAACGCCTGACAACATGCGTCAGCGCATTGTCAATGCATGTGCGAACATTACGGAAGGCGAACTACTCGCTGTTGAGAGGAATGTCGTTACACGTATTGCCAACTGCATTGAGGTTGACGGACATCATTTTGAGCATTTATTGCATTAATGTGGTATTTACAGGTAATCAAGCTGTAACAGCATGCGTTCTCAGCAATGATAAGTTCACAAAGGTACATGTATCACATTGGAACAACCGAAGTAAAATGTTCAAACGTACCTACGTTCTGTATTTTAATTTAAAAAACCTGCCGTTTATCAACTGTTCGTCTAAAATTGTGAGCCGTATTTTTGTGACTAATGCAGCACCATCTATCACAAAGCGAAAAAAAGTGGTCCTACTAAAACATTCATATTTCTTTGCGTACTACACGAATATGTAATAAAAAATGGGGGTTCCTATTTAAAAAACGCAGTTGATATCCGTTTGACCTATGGCAGCGCCATCTAGCGGGCCAACCATAGCGCCATCTGGTTTCTCCTTTCAAGCTAGACAGGTTTCGTTCTTTGTAGTTTTTTCGTTTGGCGCTTATTTCGTGAGATATTTGGCCCGGTCACGATCAATGGACCACCCTGTATATCTATAATGTCCCCCTCCTCGTTTTTCTGCCCGTATCCGAATGTTAATCTCAGTAAGTACCGTAGATATTTTGATACAGATTTCAGTAATAATTGATTGATTCACGAGGAAGGAATTTATTGCCGCTACTTCATAGAAGCCGTCCGACAGTAGACACTGAGTGTTAGCCTAGTCAAGGCGGGGCGGGTTGCTAGTCAAATACTAAATGCTGCCCAGACTTACCTCGAGTGACAAATTTCTTTGCGAATATTGAATGAACTGCCAGCAAGCCGAAATTCCCATATACAAATACTGTAAAGTCGCTGCGACAATTTCGCTTTGTTTATCTGACAGCCAAAACAGGTAAAATTACACTTGTTGACCGACAAATAAGACGTGACAAATCAAAGCTGAAGAAAAGTTCGGAGTTTCACAACGCTGTACTATCCATTTTTAATTACGTGGAGATTCATCCGTACTGGTACTGGTGCCACTGGCGATTGTTTCTGAACGTAATTAGTAGACCACATGCTACAAAGGAAATGCCATCGTACGAGCTACACCGACATGAATCCTTTGGAAAACGTTTATCTTGAAAGACGTTTTGTAGCGGGACTAGCGTCTTTCATTACAAACACTGAAAATAGCAACACTGAGAAGGATACATGCTGTTGAAATTAAGTTAGGTTAAGTACATGACGCTATACAAATTATTAAGGTTAGAAAGCCGTTCGTATTGCGTATCTTGGAATGATCAGTACGTTTTGAAGCCTCCAAGTGCTACAAATTGAGCCCCCAAACGTCGTCGCAGGGAATTAAAAGGGATTTAGATATGTCGCTGCGTGATTTCACTCTTCGTAGTTCGTATTCGAAGCCAGAAAGCGTCATCAGTGGTTAGTGGAGGACGGTGACGAACGAGTTGACGACCAGACAAACCTGAAACACTTTGATCAGTCTAACGTGTTCGCCAGATAAGCAGTGCTATCTTGGTACATTTCTTCCCTCGAAGTGGGCTTGCATATTCCTCGCCACGTGAGATTGGGAGTTGTGCGAAAATACGGCTTACGGAGCTGGCTCAGGAGAGATACTAAAACTTTCCTGGTGTAGCGACTGTTGTTCAGATTGGCCCAGGACGTAGAAGTCATCATCTTGTTGCAACCAAATGACGTCTGAAACGCCACGCTTGGCGCACGTTCCCTGCGCCGCTTAACAATGCGCGCTGCCAGATTGCGGTTCTCACGGCAGCGACTAATACATGAGCGGCCATCACTAAAGACTGGTTGAAGCAGGGCCTCTCCGAAAACGCCAAATTTCATTCTGAACCGTCACCGATGGCGTTCACGTGCCGACTGCAGTCTGAGGACAACGGCCGACCTGTCACTATTTCCGTTCGCAGCTGATGGCTGGAATTAGCCGAGCAGACATCTGCAGCGCTCCAGCGTCAAGTCATCACCTTGGGCAGAACTGCACCGTCCGTTACGCTCGTGAGTCAAGATGGTCATCGCGGGTTGTAGTTAGATTTTTTGGACGATAAATTACTCGTCGCTAAGTGTGATCGTCTTCTAGCAATTCGTTCTGCACAATAGCACTGAAACAACAGCACGTCCTGTGCGACCCAGTATTTCATGGTAATACAAGCCCACTTCCAAGGGTCCAATCATTTTGCAACGTTCGAACTTAACTCAAATGCTAATATTACGCCTTTTTGAGTCCTGCGGCGAGAAATTCTGGTACTTCGTTTCATGTTTCCTCAATATTTGTTAGCTCTTCTTTGAGTTTGACGTAATACTGACCTTTCTGGAACCACAAGAGAGGATGCACGTCTCTGTAACTTCAACCACTTATTGCCGACGGTCCGCAGCTCGTGGTCGTGCGGTAGCGTTCTCGCTTCCCACGCCCGCGTTCCCGGGTTCGATTCCCGGCGGGGTCGGGGATTTTCTCTGCCTCGTGATGACTGGGTGTTGTGTGCTGTCCTTAGGTTCGTTAGGTTTAAGTAGTTCTAAGTTCTAGGCGACTGATGACCATAGATGTTAAGTCCCATAGTGCTCAGAGCCATTTGAACCATTTTTATTGCCGATGTATGGTGTTCTACACATCCACCATTTTTTATTCATTCGGATCACTCCCTATGGGTGTTGCAATTGTCACAAATGTTTACTATGGTGATCAGTCCCGATTCGAGCATCTTCTTCTTTGCCTTTGTCGTGTTTCTCTACAGGGTCGGCAACGTCACATAGACTTGGCAATGCTAGTGGCAGTTGGTGACCTGATGCCGTTCCTCGAGGCACCAGTCCCTCCGATACATCAGTGTACCCCATCTGTCTGCGTATAGAATAAATCTCACGTCCAAGTGTGAGAACTTTTCCTAAGTGTCTGCGTAGCGTGTGTCTGAGGTGGGAAGTGGGTACAAGCCGCGTAGGTTGATCCGAGGTTGGTTCATCTCCCAGAATCCCAGAAGCGGTGCGTTAACGCACTCTGCTATCCGGACGGATCTGTTCAGAGTCGAGTTTGAGATAGCCAAATACTGCTGCAGTAATGGAAGTTTGGAATGGGTTCGAAAGTGAGTTCTAGAGCTCTTTCCACTTTTCTCTTCATGTTACTTGATATTTAGTCAAGGAAAACCTTTATCTGCATGGAAGTTTTTTCTTTTTTCTTGTATTAACTTAAAAAAATGGTTCAAATTGCTCTGAGCACTATGGGACTTAACATCTGAGGTCATCAGTACCCTAGAACTTAGAACTACTTAAACCTAACTAACCTACGGACATCACACACACCCTGCCCGAGACAGGATTCGAACCTGCGACTATAGCGGTCGCGCGGTTCCAGACTGAAGCGCCTAGAACCGCTCGACCACACCGGCCGGCCATTAACGTAAAAAATAATTAGTACTGAAGCCCGGACACACCCAAATTTCCACTTGTAAATTTAGCCAATACACTTCTTAGAGCTTCTGCCACAACGTTTTCGTTTCTCTAATTTCCCTGTCCCGAATAACACACTTCACTAGTTATTTAACCCATTAATTAAAAATCTGCACAAATTATCATAAATGATTATAAGTCTAAATATGGCTGTCGTACTTGTAACTAGGAATTAACAACATAGACACGCTAAATAGTTATGTTAATTTTTTTTGTTCTTTAACTGACCATTTATAACGTAAACCAAATAATTGTGGAAACATATAATCCAGTCTAAGCTAGAACCTAGCAGTATTTCAAACCTTTATGTAGTTCGTGAAATATTGAAATGTTCATATGCTTGTCTTTATAAGATCAATCCCATCCCAAAATCTATAGTCCGCATACTGCCCTTAACATGCTGATGTCTCCGTGTCACTCACACAAGTGAAAAGTTTGTAACCGGCAAGCAATCGCATAACATCATGTAGCAAGTTCGCACAATAAAGTTCGCGCCCAGCTAGCATTAAATGGCTCTGAGCGCTATGGGACTTAACTTCTGAGGTCATCAGTCCCCTAGAACTTAGAACTACTTAAACCGAACTACCCTAAGGACATCACACATATCCATTCCCGAGGCAGGATTCGAACCTGCGACCGTAGCGGTCGCGCGGCTCCAGACTGTAGCGCCTAGAACCGCTCGGCCACAGCGGCCAGCAGCTAGCATTAGTGGAACACTTATGGAACAAGCCCATATAAGATCTCAGTAACAAATACACGTCTATCGCCAGTATTCGCAAGCCCAATGTTTCCGTGTGACTTAATTAATATACCAACTTTAAGTAGTGACCGGTACTAACCTTTACGAAATTTTCCATTGACTCGCTATGTAGATAAATTTGATTCCGGTTATGTACTGTGTCAACACAAACATTCATTAATTTCTGTCAAGTAGTAAGAGATGTTGTGTGTCCATTATCATTAAAGTCGGCACCATTTGGAACACTTCGTGTCAACTATTCTCCGTTGCTGGCACCCTCAGCGACCACAAAGTTGTGACACTGTAATGCCTGACGAAGTGTTGTTGTGTTGTCTGCTTAAACGAATGATTAATATTAATTGATAACAGTAATTGTACTCATAGTGAAATGCATTATGCAACATGAGACACGATCACAAATTTTTTTATAAATATTTTGAATGTCATTTTTCTTCTACTCATTCTTATACTGAGTGTTTTGTATTACGACGGCCTTAATTAATTTATGTCCCTTGCTACAAATAATTACCGCATTTGAAAATGACCGTCTCTGTAAAGAGCAATGACGGATCCATGTTACTTCCATGTCAAAATGTATACCATAGCAGCTGATCGATACGAGTCGCGCACGCCCGTAGTTATGAGTACTGGATGACAAAGAATAAAACATCCCCTCTCTTACATCTTCCGACCCCACAGTGGCCGTACTACATACGCGTATGCCCCTGAGGTAAGCTGCCAACTTTACCTTAGCTCACGGCAGAATTCTTCAACGTCATTTAAAATTAAGTTCATCTAAAGATATTAAGGGCTCTCTAAATGTTTTTCTTTGTTACTGAGCGTGAAAAATGCATAGTTTTGAAGATCTTAACGTTAGCTGACGTTAGTTGCTAGATGCCAACGGCCTTACCGCAGTGTTAACACCTGTTTCCGTCAAATAAATGTAGTTAAAGTGCTGTTGGGCTTGGCTAACATCTGGATGGATGACCGTTCGGGTATGCCGAGCGCTGTTGGGAAGCGGGGTGCTCTAAACCCTTTTGAGGCAAATACAGGAGTTAACTGACTGAGAATCGCGACATTAGCTTACGAACTGACAAATCTGGAAGTGTGGTGTGCTGATCACAAGCACCTCTATATTCCCATCCAATGGCGCATATAAGTTGAGGGTGACACGCACTTCGTCAAGGAGTGTCCGGATGGAGGTTAGTTAGTTGTTAAATACATGTTGTTATAAAAAACGGCGACAACCGTGGGCCGCAAACAACATAGTACTTGATTCGGGCCCAATATGGTCCGCGGGGGGCAGTTTGACGACCACCAGTTAAGCCTGTTCACACGCTTAATCTAAATTTGTTTACATTTACATTATCAGTCTTTCCTTCTCATCCCGTACGGTAAGTTTTCCCTGTCCCGCGGTTCTGGGTGACTTTCCTAAAATCTAACCCTCTCCAGTCCTTTTCCTTCACCCTTCTTCCTTCCTCTTCAACCCTTCTTCCTGAAGAAGGAGCCACTGGCTCCGAAAGCTTGCCTATCACAACGGTCTCTTATGTGTGTGATCTGCCGCCGCTTGGTGAGTAGATTTTTTTATCTATTCAAGTAAATAATTTGTTTACATTGAGCGTCATTTATATACTCTTGGTACCAAGCGTTGACCACTTACCTCATTTCGCACTATCGGATTTTCTGTCCGTATGCTCTAATTCGTATGCGCAAACGTTTCACGTCAAAAACCTGCTTGTAGAGTGCACATAGTCCGGAGCAGGACTCGCTGCGAACACCTCGTGCAGCGTCGCGGAGAAGCGCCAGCAGGCGGTGGCGGGCAGCTGAACAACTTTAGCGTCCAGCCCGTCGTCAGTTGAAAATCCTGGTAACGGCACCGCTGCTGGCGCGGTTCACCAACCTCCCACCGGTTCTTCACATGTAGCTGCACGTCCATTTCCGAGTCTTCTGCGTGCACGAGGTATTCACGGGAAACTGATTTCGCACTGCTCCCCATTTTTCCTCGCAGTAAATAGTTCTGGCGCTGGTTGCTGTGCACAAACCGGTCCGTAGGAATGTCACAACTTTTTCTTCCTCGCATCTTCGAAGAGTCGTACAAGTTTCTCACATCAGAAACTCGCTCCAGGCCTCTTCTGCCGCCAACCGAGCGCTCCCAACCTCCTGCCGGTCTCTGGCCGAGGCCAGCGAAAATCCTGCTGTCATCACGGTGCTGCCCTCTGTTTAGCCCTTCCACGAAACTGAGAGACTCCAATAAATGAATAGTGCCTAAAATAAAACGCATCTAGAAATTGATATTCTTCTGACATAGAAAAGTGCTTGCACAAGGCCACGCTAAAACATCATATCCATATTTGGGAAGAGTGCTGATGTTCACCTTAATGAAAGTTTTACGTACTTTCTCAAATAGTCATCATCATCATCATCATCATCATTTAAGACTGATTATGCCTTTCAGTGTTCAGTCTGGAGCATAGTCCCCCTTATAAAGTTCCTCCATGATCCCCTATTCAGTGCTAACATTGGTGCCTCTTCTGATGTCAAGCCTATTACTTCAAAATCATTCTTAACCGAATACAGGTACCTTCTCCTTGGTCTGCCCCGACTCCTCCTACCCTCTACTGCTGAACCCATGAGTCTTTTGGGTAACCTTGCTTCTCCCATGCGTGTAACATGACCCCACCATCTAAGCCTGTTCGCCCTGGCTGCTACATCTGTAGAGTTCATTCCCAGTTTTTCTTTGATTTCCTCATTGTGGACACCCTCCTGCCATTGTCCCCATCTACTAGTACCTGCAGTCATCCTAGCTAATTTCATATCTGTAACCTCAACCTTATTGATAAGGTAACCTGAATCCACCCAGCTTTCGCTCCCATACAACAAAGTTGGTCGAAAGATTGAACGGTGCACAGATAACTTAGTCTTGGTACTGGCTTCCTTCTTGCAGAAGAGAGTAGATCGTAGCTGAGCGCTCACTGCATTAACTTTGCTACACCTCGCTTCCAGTTCTTTCACTATGTTGCCATCCTGTGAGAATATGCATCCTAAGCACTTGAAACCGTCCACCTGTTCAAACTTTGTTCCTCCTATTTGGCACTCAATCCGTTATATCTCTTTCCCGCTGACATTACTTTCGTTTTGGAGATGCTAATCTTCATACCATAGTCCTTAAATTTCTGATCTAGCTCTGAAATATTACTTTGCAAACTTTCAATCGAATCTGCCATCACAACTAAGTCATCCGCATATGCGAGACTGCTTATTTTGTGTTCACATATCTTAATCTCACCCAGCCAGTCTATTGTTTTCAACATATGATCCATAAATAACATGAACAACAGTGGAGACAGGTTGCAGCCTTCTCTTACCCCTGAAACTACTCTGCACCATGAACTCAATTTACCGTCAACTCTAACTGCTGGCTGACTCTCTATGTAAAGACCTTTAATTGCTTGCAAAAGTTTGCCTCCTATTGCATAATCTCGTAGAACAGACAATAACTTCCTCCTAGGAACCCAGTCATATGCCTTTTCTAGATCTATAAAGCATAGATACAATTCTCTGCTCCACTCGTAACACTTCTCCATTATTTGCCGTAAGCTAAAGATCTGGTCCTGACAACCTCTAAGAGGCCTTAACCCACACTGATTTTCATCCAATTTGTCCTCAACTAATAATCGCACTTTCCTTTCAACAATACCTGAGAAGATTTTACCCACAATGCTGATTAAAGAGATACCTCTGTAATTGTTACAATATTTTCTGTTTCCATATCTCGTGGCAAAATTCTTTAACGCGATTTTGCCCAGTAATTTGATGTTGAAGGGACGTTGAGCACAAAGAAAAGTTTGTCTCCTTCATCACTTCATTATCTCCTTGTAACAACTGTGAACTGGCAACAGCACGACTTGTCACTTTTCAGTAAAAGGGATCCAGAAACAAAGACCTATTACAGAGAACACTGTCGGAACGTTGAAGATGGTTAATGAAGCACTGCACTGAACACGTTGTAGTTGCGCTGAGACAATGTGATTTAGAAAAGGGATGGTTTGTGATCCTGAGGTGCTTACCTGACCATGGTTTTCAAGAGGAAAGAAAACGAAAAGAAGGCAAGAGAAATATGACTGCGTACGTTATCTCTTATAGTAAGGATAGATATCAATGCTGGTTCGTCGTATGAGAAGGAGAGTCTCTTCAAATTGCTTTAGGAGGGAACATGTATCCGTACGCAGGATTGGGGGAATGCGATGGTATAGCTGCTGCAGATTACCTGAATAGGAAACAGAGCGAATCGATTCGAAATTTGATTGATAAGAAAATGTATGGTGAAATTGTTTGGAGTACGTGACGCTTATGGGTTTGAAAAGAATATCAGAATTTTGAGAGATTGAATGGCCAGGTTCAATTTGCATTTGAAAGGGTAAGCTGAACCAACACTTTGTAGGTGTGAAGAATGAAAGAAAGGAATAACGAAAGACTAATTTGTTATAGTTCATATATTCATGTTTCCCTAGACTTGTACGAGGGTTCAACCTCATACACGGAAATTGTAATAGTCATATTTTCATGATATTGAGCTTTGCTTTTGCTCTGATCCAGGTATCCTTACACGACAGTGAAAATTGAGCACCTCTTTATGTCTAGGAGCGTTTTCACGTAACTATTGCGAGCCTGTCAGTTCGCTTGTGACTTCTGCCACGGGGAAGTGATAGCTCATTTTCGACTTCAATATTCCGGTTAACCGCCAGTGACATAGATGTTGGATAATCGAGAAGCGACCAGTACCGCACCTACAATTCATACGAACAGTGGATTGATTCCCCGCGCTTTCATTAAATTTACACTATGCAGCCGTGCTACACACGATAAACACATAGGAGAAAAGCTTACGAAAGCTGTAGACAAACGTGTTCCCTAGCGGTAGACAAGGCATCTAAGACCCTACTGAAGCCAGAAGCGATGCCTGGCGGTATATTAGTAATCCCACCAATGTTACTGATGGTATGACATTGTCTTCACGAGCGCAGTAGCCACGGATTAATTTTCACGGTTCTGAACATGACTATGGATTACTGTAGCGCAATATTAGTCTTTTCATGTCTGCAATTCGTCGGAATGGGAAGAATAGTTAAATCTGCTTTTGAAACCTTGTGTTCCGTTTAGTATATATTTGCGAAGGGCAGCAAAACAGATGACCGCTATATCTTACATACATCTAATTCATTTAAGTGTAAAGAATTTATAGTCGGTAGGAACCGAATTAAAGTAGCGGCTCCTTCATCATGATATGACTCTCTGCGGGTGAGTGTTCTTGCATTTTAAATGACTGTGAATCGCGGTTCCGAAGTGTTAATGGTGACACAGCGCAGAATTTGTCAGAACGACAGTGTGAGACTTCCTAAAAACCGCAGCTAGGTTGTCCGGCGCAGCAAACCACAGCTCATTAATCATACTCCGGCTCACCTTCCTCTCTTTCAGTGTAGCGCACATCACATTACAGAAGACGTTCAACTTTTGGAAATCACAATTCAATAGTCGTCTTGATATTTCAGTACATGAAGCAGCAGGACAGAAGAAAACAATGTGTTTCACTCATCAATGCGAAACTAAAGTCGTGAGAGCTTATCTTTGTTTAACTTCGATGGCGCCCTAACATAATCAATGTGTAGTTTAAGGAACCTGGATAGCTAGTGTGGAAAATTAAAGTGACGCTAACGGCAGCAGCCCAAAACAAATTCGTAAGATAACAGTTTCTTTCGGGTCGCTTTAATGGTGCTTATGCAAGATGTGCAGTGTAATTCAGTATTTGCGGTGATTTCGAAAAAAATCAAGCAGTGTTGAAGGTATTAGACTGGGAAATGGAACAGTAAAAGTAGTAGATGAGTTTTGCTATTATTAAAGCAAAAAAGCTGATGATGGCAGCAGTACAGAGGAATAAAATGTAAATGTCGTGTGACTAGGGCTTCCCGTCGGGTAGACTGTTCGCCGGGTGCAAGTCTTTCGATTTGACGCCACTTTGGTGACTTGCGCGTCGGTGGGGATGAAATGATGATGATTAAGGCAACACAACAGTCAGTCCCTGAGAGGAGAAAATCTCAGATCCAGCCGGGAATCGAACCCGGGCCCTTAGGATTGACATTCTGTCCCTCTGACCACTTTTTTGTGCTCTGCCGTCTTTTTTTCCCCCTTTGGATGATCTCATTTTGTTCACAATCTTCGTTGTATTTGTTCGGGGCGGACGTCCCATGACGCTTGTTCAAGTGCATCGTTGGTCCATTAACTCAGTTTTTTTATTATAGAGGGCAGGTGACCCTCTGACCGAACACGCTAAACTACCGAGCCGGCAAAACTCTACCAACTGCACCAACTGTACAGCAGACCACTCAGCTATCGGGGGCGGACGTAGAGAGGATGTAAAATGCAGATTGGCTATAACAAACAAACATTTCTGAAAAAGAGGTATTTGTTAGTATCAAATACACACGGTCCAGTCTAATTTATGTGACCAACGCCTATGTTCGACGTCTTCGTGTAATAACACTTCCCAGACGGCAGGTGGCACCACTAGCAGTGGATGGTACATAAAGCGTGTCGGGGGGAGTGGGGCAGGGGGCGCGGAAAACAGTGCAGACGTTGTCGTAATGCGGAACCAGAGCGATTTATCTGACATCCACAAGGGCATGATCATTCGGGACAAAGATGGAAGAATTTCCGAAACGGCTAAGTTTGTAAAATCTTAAAGTGTGCCGTCCACAGCAAAATAGTGCTATCCAAAACCGGTGCCGGGGCAATTGCGGTGCACTACGAGCCATAGATGACAGCGGTAGCGACGGCTGCAGAGATGTGGACAGGCGTGCAACTATTGAGCATCTGACTGCCCAGACGAACCAAGGTACTACCAAAAGTGTCTCCTCAACGACTGTTCAGCGGACGTGGCCGCGTATGGCCCACCGCAGTAGGCGCCTGGATCATGCACCCATGCCGACTGCTGTTCATCGGTGACGATGGCTGGAATTATCACGCCAATACCATGTCTGGACGATCACTGAGTGCCGACAAGTGGCTTTTCCAGATGAATCACGTTTGATGCTCCATCAGACTGAAAGCAAACACACTGCAACAATCGTCGGAAAGGTCCAGGCCGGAGGAGGGAGCGTTATGGTTTAGGGAATGTTTTCAAATGGTTTTGCCGCGCGGGATTAGCCGAGCGGTCTGGGGCGCTGCAGTCATGGACTGTGCAGCTGGTCCCGGCGGAGGTTCGAGTCCTCCCTCGGGCATGGGTGTGTGTTCTTGTCCTTAGAATAATTTAGGTTAAGTAGTGTGTAAGCTTAGGGACTGATGACCTTAGCAGTTAAGTCCCATAAGATTTCACACACATTTGAACATTTTTGAACATTCAAATGGTTCAAATGGCTCTGAGCGCTATGGGACTTAACATCTGAGATCATCAGTCCCCTAGACTTAGAACTAATTAAACCTAACTAGCCTAAGGACATCACGCACACATCCACGCCCGAGGCAGGTCCAAATGGCTCTGAGCACTATGGGACTTAACATCTCAGGTCACCAGTCCCCTAGAACTTAGAACTACTTGAACCTAACTAACCTAAGGACATCACACACATCCATGCCAGAGGCAGGATTCGAACCTGCGACCGTAGCGGTCTCGCGGCTCCAGACTGAAGCACCTAGAACCGCTCGGTCACTCCGGCCGGCCCCGAGGCAGGATTCGAACCTGAGACCGTACCAGCAGCGCGGTTCCGGACTGAAGCGCCTAGAGGCGCTCGTCCACAGCGGCCGGCGGGAATGTTTTCGTGGCATTCCCTGGTTCAAAAATGGTTCAAATGGCTCTGAGCACTATGGGACTCAACTGCTGAGGTCATTAGTCCCCTAGAACTTAGAACTAGTTAAACCTAACTAACCTAAGGACATCACACATATCCATGCCCGAGGCAGGATTCGAACCTGCGACCGTAGCGGTCTCGCGGTTCCAGACTGCAGCGCCAGAACCGCGTGGCCACTTAGGCCGGCGCATTCCCTGGGTGATCTCGTCATTCTGGAAGGCAAAATGGATCAAGTCAAGCATGCATCTATCCTCTGGGACTATGTCCACCCCTACATGCAATTTGCTTTCCCTCGGTAACTGCCAGGAGCACAGTGCAACGTGTCACACAGCTCGCAGTTTACGTGCGTGGTTCAGTGAGCGCCAGGGCGAGTATACCGTACTCCCTGGCCACCAGACTTCCCAAATCTAAATACAGTCGAAAATCTGTGGTCCCACCCCGATCGGGCTGTTCGCAACATGGCTCCTTAACCGAGAAACATAGCGCAGCTGACCACGGCATTGGTGCGGGCGTGTTCCACAATCTTGTCGGTACCTTCCGTCACTTCACTGACTTTCTTTCTGCCCATCTCTCAGCAGACAGCGCTGCAAAATGTGGTTATTCAGGCTGTTGACAGGTGGTCACATTAATGTGACTGAACAGTGTTACTGAGCAAGCAGTAAAGAAAACAAAAGAAAAATTTCGAGTAGGACTCAAATTCCATGGAAAAGCAAAAAAAAAACTTTGGGGTTTGCCGATGACATTATAATTCTGTCAGAGACAGCAAAGGACCTGGAAGAGAAGCTGAACGGAATGGACAGCGTCTTGAAAGGAGGATATGAGATGAACATCAATAAAAGCAATACGAGGATAACGGAATGTAGTCGGATTAAATTACGTGATGCTGAGGGAATTAGGAAATGAGAAACTTAAAGTAGTAGATGAGTTTTGCTATTTGGGGAGCAAAATAACTGATGATGGTCGAAGTAGAGAGGATATAAAATGTAGACTGGCTATGGAAAGGGAAGCGTTTCTGAAGAAGAGAAGTTTGTTAACATCGAGTATAGATTTAAGTGTCAGGAAGCCTTTTCTGAAAGTACTTGCATGGAGTGTAGCTATGTGTGCTCTAAATGGCTCTGAGCACTATGGGACTCAACTGCTGTGGTCATCAGTCCCCTAGAACTTAGAACTACTTAAACCTAACTAACCTAAGGACATCACACACACCCATGCCCGAGGCAGGATTCGAACCTGCGACCGCAGCAGCAGCGCTATGTGTGCAAGTGAAACATGGACGGTAAATAGTTTGGGCAAGAAGAGAATAGAAGTTTTCGAAATGTGATGCTACCGAACAATGCTGAAGATTAGATGAGTAGATCACGTAACTAATGAGGAGGTACTGAACAAAATTGGGGAGAAGAGGAATTTGTGGCGCAACTTGACTAGAAGAAGGGATCGGTTGGTAGGACGCATTCTGAGGCATCAAGCGATCATCAATTTAGTATTGGAGGGAAGCGCAGAAGGTAAAAATCGTAGAGGGAGACCAAGGCGTGAATACACTAAACAGGTTCAGAAGGGTGTAGGTTGCAGTAGTTACTCGGAGATAAAGAAACTTGCACAGCATGGAGTAGCAAGAAGAGTTGTTTCAAACCAGTCTTTGGACTGAAGACCACAACAACAACATTGATAAAGCAGTAAAGGAAAACAAAGAAAAAATTGAAGTAGGAATTACCGTCCAGGAGGATGAGGTTTACTGATGACATTGTAAATCTGTCAGAGACAGCAAAGGACTTGGAAATGCAGCTGAACCGAATGGACAGTGTCTTGAATGGAGGATATAAGATGAACATAAACAAAAGCGACAAGGATAATGGAATGTATATGAATTAAATCAGGTGATGCTGGGGGAATTAGATTAGGAAACGAAACTCTTAAGGTAGTAGATGTGTTTCGCTGTTTAGGCGGCAATATAACAGATAATGGCCGAAGTAGAGAGGATATAAAATGTAGACTGTCAACGGTAAAAAAAAAGCGTTTCTGAAAAAGGGTAATTTATTAGCATCGAATATAGATTTTAGTGTTAGGAAGTCTTTCCTGAAGGTATTTGCCTGTAGTGTAGCGATATACGGAAGTAAAATGTAGACGATGAGCATTCCAGACAAGAAAATAATATAAGCTTTCGAAATGTGATGCTACAGTGAAAGAAAGAAAGAAAGATTAGTTTTTAACTTCTCGTCAACAACGAGATCATTTGAGACGGAGCACATGCTCGGATTGAGGAAGCCATGGGAAAGAAGTTCGTGCTCTTTCAAAGGAACCATCCCAGTATTTGCATTAAGCGATTTAGAGAAATCGCGGAAGTCCTAAACCTGGATGTCTGCACGCCGATTTGAACCGTCGTCCTCCGGAATGTGAGTCCAGATCTCTACCTTAGTGCTACAGAAGAATAATTAAGATTAGCTGGTTATATGGCGTACATAATGAGGAGATACTGAATAGAACTGAAGAGAAAAGAAATTATGGTTCAATTTGACTAAAAGGAGGGATCGGTTTATAGCATACATTCCGAGGCATCAAGAAATTGTCAGTTTTCTATTGGAGGGAAGTGTGAGCGTAAAAATTTTAAAGGGAGACCAGGAGATGATTACAGTAAGGAGGTTCAAATGGCTCCAGGTTTCAGTAATTATGCAGAGATGAACAGGCTTGTACAGAACAGAGTAGCGTGGAGAGCTGCGTCAAACCAGTCTTCAGACTGAAGACCGCAGCAACAACGTTTGAGATACTTATCCCCTCGTTCTATCTGTCTCAGATACAGATATTCTCAGAAACAGGCATGTACAAACTCATTGTTTCTAACTAACTCTTCATGCTTTCATAGCGAGGCCCACGACAAAGACAGGCCGCGGGGCCTATGTCACAGCACGTGATGCTGTGTACTTAAATTTACGAAGTACATGAAAGGCAAAAATTTCTTTATTCTTTTTCAAAACTAAAACCGTAGAAATAACCTAATAGATTACGACTATGAGTCGGACAGGAATTCTGATCGAGATCTTACCTTTCATGGGCAATGCTCTTACCAATTGAGCTATCCAGGCCTGCAAGTAATGCCCGCGAAAGACAAGGTCCCGCTCCAGCATACAGTTTTAATCTGTCAGGTGGTATCTGATTTGGAAATTTCAACAAGCGCTCACTCCACTGCAGAGTGAAATATTCACTGCTGATCTTATGCAATTTTGAACATAAAAATTGTAATTCCATGAGGGGTTCATGAATCGACGACACTTAAAGTTTGAATCAGAAATACACTGACAGCACTTGTTATGTAGCACAGCATGGAAAACTGGTCATCTTTAGGTGACAACCCTCCAGAAATGCATAGTTTGGCTGCAAAATAGAAACTGCCCAATTATAAAGGCACTTACAGTATTTGATGCAAGCGTATGAAAAACATTATTACTCCTGCCCATTGCAAAAGTGAATTCCGCCTGGTGGGGTTTAAGCATTTGACGCGATGAGGAAAGTATGTGCGCGGAACAGAGACAAATGGGGAATCAAAAGTGGTTCAACTGGCTCTGAGCACTATGAGTCTTAACATCTGAGATCATCAGTCCCCTAGAACTTAGAACCTAACTAACCTAAGGACATCACACACATCCAAGCCCGAGGCAGGATTCGAACCTGCGACCATCGTGGTCGCGCGGTTCCAGACTGAATCGCCTAGAACCGCTCGGCCTCAGCGGTCGGCAAATGAGGAACCATTCTAGCGAGTATCCAGATCCAGGTCGCAAATAGAGAAATGCACTCACATAAACGTCTCTGACAAAGGGCAGATTGTTATGGCCCAGCGACTAGGAAGGATCATCTCTGAAATGGCGAAGATAGTCAGCTGTTCCCGTGCTACTGTTGAGAACATATATGAAAAAAAAATTGGTTGAAGAACGGTGAAACCACGAGTAGGTGATAAAGGACTGGACGATCCACACGGCGATCTGAAGCAGATCTGAAGACAGAGGACAATGTTGCAGCAGGCACAAGTGTTTCAAAGCACACCGTTCAAACACATTATTGAACATGAGGTTCCTCAGACTACCGCTACTTGTTTCCGTACTGACTCAACATCGTCAATTACGACTGTTGAGTGCACGGGACCATCGAGACTGGACCGTGTATAAATGGAAACGTTCGTGAGGTAGAATGAATCACGTTCGTTGTTACATCAGGTCGATGGTCGTGTCCGGGAAGGTCTCATCCAGGCAAACGACTGCTCGAAATATGCTCAACACCACGCACTCATGACGATGTGGGCAGTATTACACTATGGGGGACATTCATCAGTGCTTCCATGGCACCTGTGGTTCAAACCGAAAACACAATGACAACTGTGAGATACGCGAACGTTATTGCGGGCCACCTGAACTCTTCAGCTTGATATCTACTCCGACGGTGGTGGCACCTTCAATCGGGACGACTTTCCGTGTCACAAGGCCAAAATCGTGCTACAGTGGTTTGAGGAGCATGACAGTGAACTCCTGTTGCCGTCTTGGCCTCTAAATTTGCCACATATCTACCCGATGGATGCATCTGGGTCGGTATCAGGTGCCAGCTCCTCGCACCGCGCATATAAAGCAATAGTCCGTAACTTACGGGAATTATGTAATCTGTGCATGGATATCTGGTACCATATACCTCCGGAAACCTACCAAGGACTTGTCGAATTCATGACGCGCAGAATTATCACAGCTATAATGCGTTTCAAACGTAGACCAACACGCTACTAAGTAGATGCACATAATGTTTTGGCTATTTGTCGCGTATTAGATGTACACCGCGCGTCTAGAGAGCTTATTTAGAAAGAGTGTGGCCACCACTCCTGCAGTAGCCATATCGTTACCAGAGTGCGAGCGGGTTTTTTACAGTTAGGTAGCACTGCAAATAGCAATGCTGTCACCTATCGACTATAGCAGAACAGCTTCTCGGCAAGCGAAACCAACGCAGGATTTCTAGTCCATTGCTTGATGACAGTTCAAATCGAATACCATTCCTATATGACTACATACTAAATGGGGGAATAAATAATTCAGTCTGCTGTATGTCTGAACGGACTGGAGGATCAGCGAAAGAGCAGACATACATTACGATGTTCTACAAATAACAGCCAACGACCAGCGAAAACGACTCACTGATTAATTTCAGAGACGCTAAAGCAACGTCATTTCTTCCCACAGGATACTCAATGTTGAAGTTGTTAGCCAGTACTGTAGGTTACGAAAATATTTTTCCCTCCTCGAATAATGTGTATCGATGAATGTTTGTGCCTCTGATCACTTTTAATTGTGCTAGGAGAATTCAGAAAACGTTTTCCTTTACTGGTATTTTGAATCTATTAAGATAAAAATAATTTTTTGATACACCCTGTGTATAACGTGCACGAAGATTTTTATGCGTACGCAATTCCAAATGTTACTAAAGGTAACTGTGGTGGCCATAGATCAGTTCCCCACCCAACAATCCATCCTTTTGGAAATGTAACTCCACATGGAGCTGCACATTTGAATCCCTATAGCTAAAACTCCGTCGTTTTGCAGCCACACTATCTGACAAACCCCCAAACCCTTAGTAGCACCTCATCCAGTAGGGTAGGAAGCACAGCTCTGACAGAAATCCGGTAGTTAATCTAATTGGTATTAGGTTTTTAACCAAACAATTTAACATTTTGACTTTGCTATTTTGGTTCACTTAGTGTGGGTGCTAACATTAATTTTAGTGGAGTTCGGTATTACTTCAGACAAAAGGCAGTTTTTGTTGAATCTGATTACTTGAATGGTTTTCATCATCTTGATTTTACATGCTCTGAATGCACTGACAGTTCGTAATACCTGGTTAGGTAAAATTAAATGAATTTTATCCATAGTGGATGCTGTTGAACTCCAGAGTTCAACAGCATCCACTATGGATAAAATTCATCTAATTGGTATTAGATGCGGCATAGTGATGTGATCACAAATGATCTCAGACTATGCACTCGCAGTGAACCTGTGTTGGCTACTTCTAACCAGTGGCGTACGCGGATAGTCGTCTGTCCAAATACGAGTTTTGTGCAAGTTCGGAAACTTGTCCCATCACCATATCCGAATTGTTGTCTAACTTTCGCACTCCAAAGCGCACAAACTATGAAATTTCTGAACATGGGTTCCGTCTTAAAAATGATAGCTTTACCGTCCTGCTCTTACTCTAAGGGTTCGCAGGTGAGCCCATGCGTCTACTTTAAACTAACGGCTAATGGGTTGCATAACTAATTAGCATGTCAAACACAATACGAAGGAACTTCGACGCCATCGTTATGAAACGGTGACACCCTTCAGCGCCAGAACTATGCATTCCCAGAAAGAGGTCCTCTCCGAAAAATGACGACTTTTACACCCGCACATTTTGTAATACGGAATTCATCTCAAAATTGACCAAATTTGTACCCTAGTACAACATGGCGACTGTTTGGCAGTAAAAATATGATTTTATTGTCGTTCTGTTACCAGTATACATACTGCATACTGTAACCTCAACAAACTACTGAATGACAATAGATGACACTAATATTGCCGTATCATAGAACAAAATTCTTACTTCACTGAGAAATGAACTATTTGTAAGTTTCCATGAAGCGCCTTTACGATCCGAGACTACCTGTTGAACTGCTATTGGCCACTGGTCCCATATTTATTTGGTCTGAACATTAAAATCTTGCATTAATTTTCACTTCTTTTTTCACGATAAACAGTGGAACAGCCTGATATTTTTGTCCAATGTCCTTCGTAACTACGTGACTCATATTACTTACATTCAACGAATCACCTTCAATCAAAATTTAGGCCGCAAAAAACTTTGTGAATTCATAATGCGCAGGCTACAGCCACGGATTCCATTTACGCCAGCGTTTATCGATTTTGAGTTCAGTCAAATGAAATGACAGAAGAAATCCAATAGTGTGACGAGACATACCAGGTAACAAACTACAAATAGAACACCCCAGAATCGTTACTGAGAGCGTTAAAAACAATGTACAGTAGCACCGCACGCGTTACATTAGCCGCAGCAATCACCAGACAGGTCCCGAACTCTTATGAGAGTTCAGTTCACCGCAGGCTTTCCGCATTAAAGTTTTCATTGTTTTCCCAAAATTAAGGCGAATGTCAGGATAGTTCCTTTGGAAACGACACGCCCGGCTTCTTTCCCCATCCTCGATCTATCTGAGCATGGGCTCCGTCTCTAAAGACTCCGCGGACGAGATGCTCAACCCTAATCGTCTTTCAAAAGAAAGTAAAAAACATACTGTCCTTAGGTCTCAGACACTGAAGGACATGTCAACATTGGCCACTATGTAGGCGCTCCACGTGAATCCGCTTTACGCTGATGTCTAATGGGTTGCATAACTAATTAGGCGGTTATTGGTGTCCGAGAACTGGCTTGATGCGGCTCAGCACGCTAGGCTATCCTGTGCAATTCTCTTCATCTCTGGATTACGAGTGCAGTCTACTTCCACTTACACTTGCTGATTCGAGTCAAGCCTTAACCTCCAGCCAGTTTTAAGGATACAGTTCCCTAACACATAATTATTACTGTTAAGTTTCCATATATCTGTTGTCTGTCAGAGTAAAGAGCAGTATATAGCAGCTCGGGCCTGCAGGGCAAGCGATAAAGTGCATGACTAGAAAAAGAGGGGTCTCGGGTTCGAACCCCGGTTGAATCACGCAAATTTTTAGTCTGTTTTCAATCTAACATTCACGTCTAGACGATGTGTAGAGCCACCAGGAATGACGCGTGTTTCGGATTCCACGTTAAAATGTAGGTTTCCTTTCCACCGTTCGATAACTGGGGTTAGGGACTCGCAGTCGCGGAAGTGACGTCCAGTAGAAAGACTTGCACATGACTGTTGAGCCACACGTAGCTGTACAGGATATAAAATCCTCTCCTCAGTGGGTCAAAAAATAATATAAAGTTTATCGCTGACATCAAAAATACCTCATAGAAGGCACAGCCAACACAGAGGCCAAACGAGCTTCTTCTGTGTGAGTCACGACCTGATTAGGACGGAAATATAGCCTCTCTCTATTTTAAGAATTTCAGAATGTAATTATGGAACACAGATATATTCAAGGTGTAATTTTATATAAGTGATAAAGAATGTTGCGTTATTCAATAATAAATTGTGTTTAAGATAAAACTATATTTCGTCATCATGACGTACTCTCAAAGTAGATCATCAAACGGAAATATACAGTCACCACAGGACCTGTGAGAGTAAGAGGAGGAAGTACGTTTATATAGACTTCCCTTTATTACCAAATTAACTCTGCCCTAATACCACAGAAAGCGTCCTATCGTCCTATTCCTTGTCAGTGTTCTGATAATACACCCTGAAGTGGCATACAATTTGGTTTACACTTGCTGTTTTGTTTGAATAACGTCGTTATGCTGTCGGCAGGCCATGGCTGTGTTTGCTATCCCTTTCTTTTAATAAAGGTGTGCCAGAAAATTGTTTCCTCCCCCAGTTCCGTTTAGCACTCTTCATTAGTTTTCCGATCCAGGTATCTAAACATTAGCATTTTTCTGTAGTACCAACGTTTCCAAAAATTCTAACCTACTGTTGCCTATACCACTTATCGTCTATGTACCACTTGCGTATAGCGCTACACTGGGGAAAATTTTCAGAAAAGACATTTTAATATTTTATTTTATATTGGGTGTTAGCAGACTTCTATTTATCAGAAACGCTTTTCTTGCTATTGCCAGACTGCACTTTACTTCCTCTATACTGTGCGGCTGGTCCCGGCGGAGGTTCGAGTCCTTCCTCGGGCATGGGTGTGTGTGTTTGTCCTTAGGATAATTTAGGTTAAGTAGTGTGTACGCTTAGGGACTGATGACCTTGGCAGTTAAGTCCCATAAGATTTCACACACATTTCAATTTTTTGAACTTCCTCTATAATTTTGTTGTCATCAGTTATTTTGTTGCCCAAATAGCAAAACCCGTCTACAACTTTTAGAGTACAATTTTCTAATATGCTTCCCTTAGCATCATCTTATCTAATTCGACTTCACTGCATTTCCCTTAATTACTTTTATTGATGTTCATTGTACAATTTCTTTTTCAAGCTCCTATCCATTCCATTCAACTGACGTTTTATTCCATTTCCAAATTTGTTCTTAGTTTCATTTGATGCTTGGTAATCCGAAAGAACTTTCACACTACAGTTCTATGTTTCGACGCCCCATAGCATTAAACACATTCATTTTCGGACACGCCATTTGATTCGAAAACAATTTGTACCGGATGGTTATAATTAAAAGGCAGCTACTCACAGAGGTCCAGTGTGGTTTGAAATTGTCGTATGACAGCGAGACTTGGTAGATATTCTAATGCGTTCATGCAAAACCGATTTACGTTGCAAAAAATTTGTTTCAGTATGCACTTAGTGACCGAAGTACAAATGTGGCGCTGTGAATGCGGGAAAGACAAACAGAAATGTTTCCATATGTAATGGATTAGGATCGGTACATGGGCAGAAAAGGTCAAATACGAGAGAAAAGCATAATGTTGATTCAGTTATTAACCGCCACTTACATTTTTTGTTCAGTATGAGCATCAGAGACATCGACGAGATACTGTGCAGCGCCAGATTTGCACCTGGTAGCCAAAATAGGAACTAATTTGTTCCGGCGTATATCCGTTCCACATTAACGCATTAGCATATCTACAAAGTTTCACCGCGATACGATAGTTATAGCCCACGCTCAACTGCCGTGAGTAGCTGCAATTTAATTACAACCACCTGGTACAATATACAATGTATTGTCGGTGTTCTTTTGATATTCTCTGTTCCTCTCCTTCCTAACTTTTATCCTGCTGTACGAGTACTGTGATTTATCATATTTATTTCATTTTAACTTTGTGGCCGTGTGCCCTTCCTGCTGCAATAGTCGTCAGTTACCCTAAGGGAGAGTAGGGAGTCTGTTTAGAGAATATAGGCTCTCTAAGGGAGTGAAGTGTGCTCTATCTGCCAGTGAATCGAATAAACTTGATTCTGTCTGTTACCGTATTTTAACTTTTCTGTACAGCATTTTCTGACGCAGAAATTGGGGATCAGCCCAGTATTTACTCAAACGAGAGTGGAAACCCGCCTAAAAGCCACACTCAGACTGGCAGGTGTACCTGACCAGCGGTCGATACGGATGTGACTCACCTTCCCGTCTCGAAAATTAGCGCACTGTGTGTTAAGCTATACGAGCAGGTTGTACTTTTGGTACACCTTGTATTTCGTATTAATTTCACATACACTTTTTTACTTTCTTCATTGCTTTCTCCAGGAGTGTGTAACGTGGATCTGGAGCAACATTTCTGCCAGATGCCAACTTTTTTTCAGTTAGCTGTAAGAATTTAGAATGCAGCCATTAGACAGCTAGCGCGGATACCAGCCGAATATTCCTGATGCGGGCAGCGCTCGCCTGTGTCATTCAGAATGACTGTAATCTGTGAAGCACACAGCGTCAGTTTGTGGCTGACGCTGCGTTGCTTGCGATGCGGGCGGCGCGATGCGCTCGCACTTCCTGCCGGGCCGGCTTTCTCCGTCACAGGCGTCAGCCTATCCAGCGACTCGCCGACATAAACTGCTCAAAAAGATTTGCACCACTTTCATATCAGCGTACATTTGCGGACTTGGATTCAAAGGGAACGGGAAAATGTTGGAGCATCCTTTCCCCATACCAATACCTGTAGGGATGTGAAATGGAATGATCAAATAGGTTCAGTCGCAGGAAAACGAAGTGGAAGACTTCCGTTCATTGGCAGAATATTGCGAAAATTCAATCAGCCTACAAAGGAGATTACTAGAAAGCACACTTGTGACCAACCCTAGAATATGTTGCAAATTTAACTAATAGGGGATCAACTGAAGACATACAGTCTATATACGCGTCCATTGAACGGCTACAGAGAGGAGAAGCACGAATGGTGACATGTTTATTTGGCCGACGGGAGAGCGTCAAATGAAAATGGTTCAAATGGCTCTGAGCACTATGGAACCTAACATCTGAGGTCATCAGTCCCCTAGAACTTAGAACTACTTAAACCTAACTACCTACGGGCATCACACACATCTATGCCCGATGCAGGATTTGAACCTGCGACCGTAGCGGTCGCGCGGTTCCCGACTGAAGCGCCTAGAACCGCTCGGCCACACCGACCGGCGGGAGGCGTCACAGAGTTGCCGAAGAACCTGAGCTGACAGAACGTTCGAAGATAAGACTCCTACCATCCTCCAAAAGCCTACTTACAAAAGTTCATGGAACCGTATTGATGAGAGAACTGCGAGATTAGCCTAATGACACAGTCTACAGAGGCATTTAATCAGTCACTCCATACAGTATCGAATCAAAAGTATCCAGACATGGAACTGACGATTAAGATGTCACGAGTGGAGGAAAAAAAAATGGTTCAAATGGCTCTGAGCACTATGGGACTCAACTGCTGTGGTCATAAGTCCCCTAGAACTTAGAACTACTTAAACCTGACTAACCTAAGGACATCACACACATCCATGCCCGAGGCAGGATTCGAACCTGCGACCGTAGCGGTCGTGCGGTTCCAGACTGTAGCGCCTTTAACCGCTCGGCCACTCCGGCCGGCCCGAGTGGAGGACCAACCGTTCTAAGGCTCCCGAGTTCGACTGTCGGTGAGGTGATTGTGAAGTGGATATGCGATAAAAGAACCATAGCTTACAAAAAGGAAAAAAAGGATTCAGTCAGCAAAAATAATCTCTCGTGAGGTTCAAAGTGCTACAAGTACTCGAGTTAGCACAATGAATGTGCGAAAGGAGTTCAAAAGAATAGGGTACAATGGTCCCACACATTTCTGTAGTCAGTTCTAAGCGACGATTGAAATGATGTGAAGCTCGACGCCACTGGATAGTGGATGACTGAAACGTTTAATCTAGAGTGATGAATCACGCTATACCCTGTGGCAATCCGATGGAAGGGTTTGGGTAGGCGAATGTCTGGGGAATAGTGAAGTACAGAGAAGGTGGTGTTACAGTACTGGGGCGGGGGGGGGGGGGGGGGGGGGGGGGGGGGAATTGTTTTTCGTGATTAGCGTGTTTCTCCCTTTATTGTGCTTAATAAAAAGCTAAATGCGAACGATACGAACAAGTTATAGTGCACAGTTACTATGTACCATAGAAGAACAGCACCACAATTCACCCTATCATAAAGCAGAATCTGTGAGGCAATGGTTTATGGACAGTGGACAATACATTCCTGAAATGAAATGGCCGGCACAGAGTGCTGATCTGAATCCAATGGAACGCGTTTGGGATATGTTACAACATCGACTTCGCTGTAGAGCCCCGTGTCCAACATCTCTACATCGAGTGGTTTCGGCTCATGAGGAAGAATAGGCTGACATTCCTCTACAGAGATTTTGCCACTTCATTGAAACTGTCCCTACCAGAGTTCAAGCCATGATAATGGTGAAGGGTGGACACACCCCATATTAATGTCCACTAATACGTGTCTGGATACTTTTGATCAATATATAAATGGAACGCCCGCATCTCGTGATCGTGCGGTAGCGTTCTCGCTTCCCACGCCCGGGATCCCGGGTTCGATTCCCGGCGGGGTCAGGGATTTTCTCTGCCTCGTGATGGCTGGGTGTTGTGTGATGTCCTTAGGTTAGTTAGGTTTAAGTAGTTCTAAGTTCTAGGGGACTGATGACCATAGATGTTAAGTCTCATAGTGCTCAGAGCCATTTGAACCATAAATGGAACAATAATAAATTTTTCATACGAGGCACAATCGGAACTACCGTCTGCCATGCAATTCACTGTGTTTTGCAGAGTATAGATGTAGATGAAGATACTACACACCCCTCAAATTATCCTTCGTAGCTTCGAGAGGTGTCCGACTACCGTGCGTGACACTGGCCGCCTCCCAGCTGGACCAGTGAGGCAGCGTGCCAGAGATGTGCATTGGCCCTTGGCCACCTCTACACTATTCTACGACAATCATCAGGCTTTAGACAGATCCTGCACTCGCCGCTGAAGACAACCCGGAGGCCATTGATACAGGTTGCATTCCAGATGTTCCCTTTCCCACGTTATTTGTGCACCATGGTGCAGGCTTTTCGTACAGTTGTTGTTAGTAGACGCCTAACGGCCAAACTGACCTTGCGGAGACGGATACATACAGTCTGCGTCGACATAGTGCTCCTATTTTCCTCGAAGACTGCAGTGCGCGGTTCCGTTAAATTGTCCTCAGGGTGCCTACGAGGCATAATTTGCCGTTATGTAGCAATGCGCGTACGGTCTTAGCGTGGAATGATATTTCGTGGCGTGCTTACAGCTGAACATTGTTCACATGACGCAAACATTACACAAATTGCTGTGCACAGCGGTTTACTGAGGTCGAAACAGTATTGTGAAATAGGTCTCTAACCGAAATAATCACAAAATATAAAAGTCGCGAGAGTGTTGCATTAATTTTTGAGAGTAGCTGATGTAGCAACAACTCATTTCACGAGAATATACACTGCTGCTACACCAAGAAGAAATGGAGATGATAAACGGGTATTAATTGGACAAACATATTATACTAGAACTGACATGTGATTACATTTTCACGCAGTTTGGGTGCATAGATCCTGAGAAATCAGTACCCAGAACAACCACCTCTGGCCATAATAACGGCCCTGATACGCCTGGGCATTCAGTCAAACTGAGCTTGCATGGCGTGTACAGGTACAGCTGCCCATGCAGCTTCAACACGATACCACAGTTCATCAGGAGTAGTGACTGGTGTATTGTGACGAGCCAGTTGCTCGGCCACCATTGACCAGACGTTTTCAATTGGTGAGAGATCTGGAGAATTTTCTGGCCTGGCCAGCAGTCGAACATTTTCTGCGTCCAGAAAGGCCCGTACAGGACCTGTAACATGCGGTCGTGCATTATCCTGCTGAAATGTGATGGTTTCGCAGGGATCGAATGCAGGTTAGAGCCACGGGTCGTAACACATCTGAAATGTAACATCTACTGTTCAAAGTGCCGTCAATGCGAACAAGAGGTGACCGAGACGTGTTACCAATGGCACCCCATACCATCACGCCGGGTGATACGCCAGTATGGCGATGACGAATACACGCTTCCAATGTGCATTCACCGCGATGTCGCCAAACACAGATGCGACCATCATGATGCTGTAAACAGAACCTCGATTCGTCCGAAAAAATGACGTTTTGCCACTCGTGCACCCAGGTTCGTCGCTGAGTACACCATCGCAGGCGCTCCTCTCTGTGATGCAGCGTCAAAGGTAACCGCAGCCATGCTGATAGTCCATGCTCCTGCAAACGTCGTCGAACTGCTCGTGCAGATGGTTGTTGTCTTGCACACGTCCCCATCTGTTGACTCAGGGATCGAGACGTGGCTGCAATATTCGTTACAGCCATGCGGATAAGATGTCTGTCATATCGACTGCTAGTGATACGAGGTCTTTGGGATCCAGCACGGCGTTCCGTATTACCCTCCTGAACCCACCGATTCCATATTCTGCTAACAGTCATTGGATCTCGACCAACGCGAGCAGCAATGTCGCGATACGACAAACCGCAATCGCGATTGGCTACAATCCGACCTTTATCAAAGTCGGAAAAGTGATGGTACGCATTTCTCCTCCTTACTCGAGGCATCACAACAACGTTTCACCAGGCAAAGCCGGTCAACTGCTGTTTGTGGTTAGGTTAGTGGTGTTTAACGTCCCGTCGACAACGAGGTCATTAGAGACGGAGCGCAAGCTCGGGTTAGGGAAGAATGGGGAAGGAAATCGGCCGTGCCCTTTCAAAGGAACCATCCCGGAATTTGCCTGAAACGATTTAGGGAAATCACGGAAAACCTAAATCAGGATGGCTGGAGACGGGATTGAACCGTCGTCCTCCCGAATGCGAGTCCAGTGTGCTAACCACTGCTGTTTGTGTATGAGAAATCGGTTCGAAACGTTCCTCATGTCAGCACGTAGTAGGTATCGCCGCCGGCGCCAGCCTTGTGTGAATGCTCAGAAAAGCTAATCATTTGCATATCACGGCATCTTCTTCCTGTTGGTTAAATTTCGCGTCTGTAGCACGTCATCTTCGTGGTGTAGCAATCTTAATAGCCAGTAGTGTAATATAGAATTTAATTAACAAGTCAGGTTGCACTAGTTAAATTCTAAACTCCTCTAGAGGACGAGGGGAATCAAATCCTCGTCCAGCTATCCTGGTTTACCATTTCACTATATCAACTTAGACGAATGTTGGGCTGGTTTCTCAACTAACCCATGGCGACGTTCTTCCGGTATTCTTCTCCAAATGCTTACCCTGTCACCAGTGATCTCTGTATCGATAGGATGTTATACTCTAAGCTATTTTCTTGCCAACTATCAATGCCCTCTGTAAAGAATAATCCAACATAAAGAAATGCTTTTTCAGAAATTTCATCTGTCCAAGTCCCAGGCACATGAAAATAGCCATACACTCGATCGTTATGAAATCTGTACAGGCGTGAAATTAGACCTGGTTCGCTTTCCTTCTGTGAAGGCTTCCCCTTATTTTTATATTAAAAATAAATTACAGCTTTTTAAAATTCAGTTAAAACAGATAAATATTATCAAAGTCAGTCCTTTACTCGGGGAATCAGCGTTGGGTACAGATCCGAGAATCCTGCTTTACCGTCCTGTCCAACAACAGTAACATCTGATTTAATTCCACGAGACACTGTGGAGTAGTTTGGAATTTAAGGAATGCCGTTGGCGCAAAAGTGAAGGTGAGTGTAACTACCGACTACCTCGAATCGAGTGCAGCCGCGCGAGTGTGCTTTAGTGACCTCGGCAACGGAAGCAGTTTTTTAAATATTGGTTTTCATTTAACTTCATTATGTGTCGGCAACATCAACCCGTTCGAATAGGCGCGCGGATTAGTACACCGTTTCCGGGATATGGAAGGCGCACCGGTCGCCAATCGTATCCATCCACTGGATTACCCATGAGGGCCGTGTGTACCGGCCAGCCTGGGTGTGGTTTTTAGGCGGTTACCCACATCCCACTACGTGAATACCGGGATGGTACCCACGTCCTGCCTCTATTACACAATTCGTAAACACTTGGAAAACGTTCACACGTTTCACATGGGGCAACGCTAGACGTAGACAGACGGAGTACACGATTTGCGTGCCGGGGTGGGGAGTGGCATCCGACCACCCACTACCACTAGCATTTCCAAATGCAGATTAAGAGCCTACCCTGTGAATTTTGAATGATACAGAATAAGGTCAGGAAAAAAGAAGAAGGAAGATGCGTGAGGCAACATTACTGCGACACAGCCAATAAAAGCGCTTACAATCTTTCAATGTACATCTTTCAATATACATATTAGTTGCAGCACATGGCGGGAGGGGGGGGGGGGCGGAGAGGGTTCAGTTCACTTTATAATTTAGACGGCAAAAAAGTACTGACTTGCTCGGATAGCACGCAGCGCTCTAGCTCGCGAGAAGAGGTGTGAGCCAGTGCTTATTAAAACCAAGCGCCGAATTAACAGTTCTTGGTCTACTACACCGGCAAACCTGACTGGTTTTTGGGTGATTTTACTGGCTCGTTTAGCAATTTCTCGGCTCGATCCCCGTCACAGCAAAAGAAAACAACATTTAAATAGAAAAAAATACGAACTCACGCAAAAACAAAGTTTACATGATACACAAATAATTCGTGAACGCTGTTTTCTTCCTTTGGAATAGCTGACTATCGTGGTGATAGGAATGGCTTCAAGCTAAAGAAATAAAATCTAAAAATAGAATAACACCCAAATCATGAATCCGCTATTGCTCATCATTAGCAGTCAGATATATCTCTAGGCGGATAGCGTGCAGATACCTAGGGGTAGGTTTATATCTAGACAAAGAATTGATCTCCCAACGGCACTTCACCATTCCAACCGCAAAAGCATTTTACAAGAAGGTCAAGCCAGAGAAGGTCCTGATGAAAACAAATAATTGAATTTGTGATAAAGCCCAGGTAAGGCACTTGCGGCTGTGTACCTGGCAGATTGATTAAAACATCTGATCAGGGTCGGCTCGTCTACGAAATCTGCGCAACATTCCGAGAAAGGCTAAAACTACAGAATGCATCCCCCAATCGAAGCATGGTTCCCCTGAAATAGTGGGCACCAATTCGTAATCCAGTAATGACAGGGAAGAGTAAGTGAGTGCGGAATTGTTGCTTTCCCAGAGTACCTTTTGTTCCTCTGTCAATTGTAAAACCTACAAATACCAGGGAGGGACAAGAAAACCGTTTATACGCAGTAGTGTAAAAAAGTTGTGGGAAATTGTGAATAGCAAGGGTGATACTGTTTCCCACATCTTGTACAGCCAACACTTCTGTAGGCATCCTAGAAATCGCAAAATAGGCTCTGAGCAGTCAACATATATAGTGTGTTAGTGAAAGTGAAAGCGTGAGTGGTGCGAGTGATGGTGGAATTAGTGAAACGCGACTTGCCGGCAGACTCAACTCATCGCAGTAGCGTGTCACCTTCGCCTGCGTCACCCACATCGATGTGAGCTTCTCCTGCGTCATAGTAGTGTCATAGTCTGCTGAGGAGGCAACAGAAGCACTCATTGCAGCAGATGGCACCGGGAAGTTCAGCTGAATCCTAGGCAGTAGACTACAAAGTTGTAACGGCTTAGTTTCCTTCGGAAATACAGTTTATAGAGCGCGATGAATAGAATCGTGGTTTGTTATAGCAGCCACCAGTTTGGTGAAATATGTCGATGGCAGTAGTCGCAGTGTGTGCTAACGATATAGTCTGCTACTAACAACTGTAGTGCTAACAAACCTGAAGTCTCATCCAGGGCATTCCACTGAGGAAAATTATCAAGAGCCGGGGTATTTTGACCGTGCGAAGGTAGCATAATCATTAGTCTCTTAACTAGCGGGAATCTGTACGTTTGCTTCTTATTCTTTTCTTGTCTCCTGATAAGGTAGCTAATTTTGGTTATCCAGTTTGGTTTTCACTTTAAGATTCCTGATTTTGTTTTTGATGTGTCTTAGGATTTAAAGTTTTAAAGTACTATTAAGATGTAAAGTGATTGTAACTTTTTTGGTGCTGACCTTCTGAACACATTGTGTGTATTACAACGCGGTTCAGGCAACAAGATAACGAATTTATAAATACAACAATAAATAAATAAATAAATAATAAATGATCATTAGGTGATTCTACGACACAGAAAAGGATTTTTATCCTCAAGATTTAAAAAATTAAAAAAATGCATTAAAGTCAACTAGTATCAATACAGAAATTCTTACGTGTATTAAGTCAGATCAGAACGAATCGTCGTAATTACACCCCGCTCATCCGCTTCTATAGCTAAGATCACTAACAAGAGGTAGTGCCGTAGAGCTCGCCTGGAGGTAGCTTCTGCTGCATGAAATATATAAATCTAAATTTCCCTACTTAAAGAGAGGAGCGGAGGAGGGGGAGCTGGGTTTCTATTCATGATCACCATGTGATATAACACGTGTTCTGAATCGTATGTTAATTCCGAGGCACAAAGATCTCGTTTCTTGTGCCCTGCAGTTTGTTTCCAGATGTAACGGACAACAGAATGAGCTTTTCCCTTACCTCACTGTGTCTGTGAGATTGTGGAAACCATTTAGGCGTTGCCGAATTTCCAACCAACAGCGTGCACGCAGAGAAAGTCTCCACATTACTACCAACGAAACGAGTATTTGTAATGCACACAAACTCACGCGCTCCTCCTAGGACGTGCCGCCAGACGTTAGAAGGTGTAAAACGAGCACATCATTTCCTGAAGCCAGAAGGAAGAACTCAACAGAACCCTGCAAGCGCCAAGCCACTGCTAGGTACATCTCGACATTCTGTTTGATCTCCACATCATGCAAAACTATAAGTTACCTGGTGCAAATTATGTATGATCAAAACAACATTGTAAAATAGGGACCAATCGAATGAAATTGTTAAGACATTGAGGACGGAGTTTGCTCTGTCTGGCCATCCCGATTTAGGTTTTCCTAAATAATTTCAGGCAAGTGACGGGATGAATCCTTTAGCAATGGCACGGCCGGCCGCAAGTTCTATCCTCGTAAAAACATATCCATAAATTCTGTGTATATGTATATTAGAGCAATTCATTTTCGTTGTATTACTGTGACAAAACCCATATCATTGTGAGATGATCCCTGAATGAGTGAATAAATAAATTGATAGTTAATGTGAAATGACAAAAAATCTATTAAATTGGAAAGAAAAGAATAGTATCTAATTATACAGTTCGTTTCCTGACGGTATCGAGATAATTACAATCATAGAGACAGATCTGATCTGAAAAGGTTGAAGCGAGGTCTCGGTCTTAGCCTTGTTGAAGGAATCGTTCTGTTATTTATTCAAATGGCTCTGGGCACTATGAGACTTAACATCTGAGGTCATCAGTCCCCTAGAACTTAGAACTACTTAAACCTAACTAACCTAAGGGCATCACACACATCCATGACCGAGGCAGGATTCGAACCTGCGACCGTAGCGGTCGCGCGGTTCCAGACTGAAGCGCCTACAACCACTCGGCCACACCAGCCGACCGTTCTGTTATTCGCCCAAAGTATTTTGGCAAATGAATGGAATTTTAAATTGGGATGTCCGTGAGGGTATTTGACTATTGGACAACTGACCTACCTCTTTCGGGAGGTAAAACAGAGCGAAGGTGGCTGTAATAAAGAGGAGGACAAACATGGAAGTATGTTTATTTATTTGCAGAGAAAGGATTATGCTACACTGCCTTACAGGCTGGGCGGTAATATTGGGAGCTTGAATTAATTCTCTCTGCTGACGAGGAGAGGGCAGTAGTTTTGCAGCATAACGGACAGCGAAATACGACCTATTTAACAGTAGAAACATTAAGCTTTCAGATCTGTGTGTGACGTTTGAGTGGAGTGAAAAGACCATGCTTATTTAATGCCTTGAATAAGTCGGGTTTTGTACTTATAGAATAGCATTTGCGGCAAGCTTTACTCTTCTGCTTTCATCTAACAAAAATCTGCTGCAGAAAGTCATCGTTTGCTAGTGGAAGCGTATGGAGTACATGTTCTGTCGCAAACAACGTGCAGAGATTGGTTTTGACGATTCAGAGACGATTTTTAGGCGCATGACAAAAAGTATCCTGGTCGGTGTGGTGCACCACGAGCTGCTGCAACAGGGTCATATGGTGAGTGCTGAACAATACAAAGCAGAATTACTCAATATGAAATAAGCACTTAAAGGCAAACGCCCGGAATATACCCAGAGACTTGACAAAGTCATTCTGTTTCGTGTCACCGCCAAACCATGTGTTGCAAACCGATTGAAGCAAACCTAGAAGGGACTTACGCAAGCACCATTTTCACCAGACATCGCTCCTTCCGATTACCGCTTCTTTCGGTCCATGCAGCTTGGCCTTTCTGAACAAGACTTCACATCTTTTAACGCACTCGAAAATTGGCACCATGAGTGGATCACGTCAAAAGATACAGACTTTTCTTGTCGCGGAATCCATTTCTTACTCGAAAAGTGGGAAAAGGTTGTAGCTGCCGAAGGACGCTACTTTCAGTAAATTATATTATACCATTCTACTGGAATAAACCTGTCCGTTCTGTGCAACAAAATCGAGAATTAGTTAAAGTAACCAATATACATCACTCTAGCATCCAGATAGCAGAAAGCTGAGCTACGAAATAGCCAGATGAGAACAAGAGGTATTGCGGTGAGCATTTTGAGGAGGTGGGAGGAAGCAGCAGAGGCTATCTGGCCAGCACGGTGTCAGCTCGGCGTCTGTGGGTCAACGCTAACTGTTCTTCCCACAGCGCGCGCAAGGCCGCTGCTAACGGGACCGACCGGCCATCTCCCTGCCAGCCAAATTACCTGTACGGCTGTACCTGCCACACGCAAACAACCGGCGACTGAAGCATTTCCGCTCTTACACGACGTCACTTTTTTTGAGTGATTGTGCACCCAGCCGAAAAAGTCTGCAGCCGCCAGCTAGCACATCACATTTTGTCCTTTGTTAACCAGCTCTTGCGCCTTAACGGTGCCAGTTCCTTCGGTCCTTCTTGTACACCGAGTACCGATGTTGCGCGTAAATGAAATGCGTTTTTGGGCAGTTTTCCGCAATCTCCTAGGCAGGTGCAGAACTTCCTCAAACTTGGTCCATTATATTCTATTTAACATTTGTGTTTCCTATTCCTAGTAATATAGCAATCGAAACGGTCCGTTGGACATTCTGTTCTGCACAATAGCACTATTTACAAGACTTTGCGTAAAATATTCCAAGCTGCGATTTAGCAATATTTCTCTGAAGTGTTTCAAATGGCTCTAAGCACGATGGGACTTAACATCTGAGGTCATCAGTCCCCTAGACTTAGAACTACTTAATCCTAACTAACCTAAGGACATTACACACATCCATGTCCGAGGCAGGATTCGAACCTGCGACCGTAGCAGCAGCGCGGTTGCAGACTGAAGCGCCTAGAACCGCTCGGCCACAGCGGCCGGCTCTTAAGTGGTTCATTTTTTATTAGAAATTGTCTGTGTAAGGCTCTGCTACCGTCTGGAGTAGTTTTCTAAGAAATTGTTCTTAGTGTTTGAGATATCTCTATCTCTCTCATTCACTAGCTCTCTCTCTCTCTCTGTCTCTCTCTCTCTCTCTCCCTCTCTCTCTCATGCACACACACACACACACACACACACACACACACACACACACGCACACACACACACTTGTCATCATTTCGAATATTTTGCGATCAATTTCCGTTGGCGTACGTGAGCAGTTCAAAAATGCTGAGACAGAGTCCACCTTCTTTCCCCTACTTGCAGTATAGTTGTGTGCGTACGAAGGAACGAAGGAGGGCTAGACTTTAACGAAGCGTGCCGAAAGATATAGGTCAGGGTTTTGCCAAAGGAGCCATTCCAGCATCTGCCTGAATACAGTAAACTTAACGCAGGATGGATGGATAGGTATTTCAGTTCCTCTTCTCCAGGAAAAGAAGGAAGGAAAATTAGGACTTAACGTCTCGTCTCCGATGAAGTCATCAGAGACGGTGCACGAGCTCGGTTTAACAAGGATGGAGAAAGAAATTGGTTGTGTTCTTTTATATGGAAGCATCCGCTCATGCACCTCTACATCTACATCTGTACTCTGCAAACCACGGTGAGGTGCATGGCAAAAGGTACGTCCCACTGTACCAGTTATTAGGGTTTCTTCCTGTACCATTCACATATGGAGCGCGGGAAGAACGATTGTCTGTATGCTTCTGTGCATGCAGCAATTATTCTAATCTTATCTTTATTGTCCCTATGTGAGCGATACGTATGGGATGTAACACATTCCTAGCGTCGTCATTTAATGCCGGTTCTTGAAACTTTGTTAATAGACTTCCTCCAGACAATTTTTAAAAAAAGAATGTTCAAATGTGTGTGAAATCTTATGGGACTGACCTTGAGACAATTTAAGTCTATCATTTCCTGAAGGAAATCTCTGTGACACTCTCCCACCTATTACCATTCGTGCTACTCTTCTTTGTTTATGTTCAATATCCCCTCTTACTTCTATCTGGTACGTGTCTCATACACCTGACCCATATTCTAGAACCGGTCGCATGAGTGACTTGTAAGCAATCTCCTTTGTATACTGTTTGCACTTCCCCAGTATCCTACCAATAAACCGCAGTCTACCACCTGTGATCATTCCATTTCATATCCCCACAAAGTGTTAAACGCAGTTATTTGCATGAGTTGGTCGATCCCGGTAGTAACTCATTGATATTATAATTATAGGATACTACGTTTTATCGTTTTGGGAAGTACACAATTTTACATTTCTGAACATTTAGAGCAAGTTGCCAATCTTTACGCGACTTTGAAATATTATCAAGATCTGACTGAATATTTATGCAGCTTCTCTCAGACAGTGCTTCATCATACATAACTGTATCATCTGCAAAAAGTCTGAGTTTACTGTTAATATTGTCTCGAAGGTCATTAATATACAACATGAACAGCAAGGGACCCAACACTTCCCTGGGGCACACCTGAAGTTACTTTATATCTCACGATGACTCTGCATCCAACATAACATGTTGCGTCCTCCCTACCAAAAAGTCTTCAATCCAGTCACAAATTTCGCTTCATAACTCCATATGATCGCACTTTTGAGAATAAGCCTAGGTGTGGTACTGAGTCAAATGCTTTTCACAAATCAAGAAATACTGCATCTACGTGACTGCCTTGATCCAAAGAGTGCTAGTTGGGTTTCACATGATCAATGTTTTCGGAATCCATGCTGGTTGACATTGAGGAAGTCATTCTGTTGAAGATACCTCATTATGTTCGAGCTCAGAATATGTTCTTATTTTTATTTATTCGTATGGCTAGTTCCCCCCGTCGGGCAGACCGTTCGCCGGGTGCCGGTCTTTCAATTTGACGCCACTTCGAAGACCTGCAGTCAATGGGGATGATAGGATGATGATGAGAACAGCACAACACCCAGTCCCTGGGCGGAGAAAATTCCCCGACCCAGCCGGGAATCGAACGCGGGCCCAGAGGATTGAAAATCCGTCACGCTGACCATTCAGCTACCGGAGGGCGGATAGAATATGTTCTAAGATTCTGCAACAAATTGATGTCAAGGATATTGGACTGTAGATATTTATATGGATCACTTCTACTACCCTTTTTGTAGACGTGTGTGACTTGTGCTTTTTTCCAAGAGCTAGGTACGGTTTTTTGTTCGAGGGATCCACGAATTGGGAAAACCGCTGAAAACCAAGTGTGGATGGTCGAACAAGAATTTGAACCACGCTCTTCCCAAATGTGTCCGCCACCGCAGCTGATTGGTCAGCGTGGCTGACTGCCACGTGGGGGACTTGTGTTCGATTCCTGGTAGTGCCGGGGATTTTTCCTTGGTGGGAGGACTGGTACAGGGTGCACTCAGCCTCGTGAGACCTACAGAGGAGCTACTCTACCGATTAATAACAGTTTCAAGGGAAAGAAACGCAACAACGACAGGAAGAGCGGTGTGCTGACAACATGCCCCTCCATACCATATCCAGTGACGCCGTTGGCAGATGATGACATGGCTGTCGGTCGGGTCCAATTGGCCTTTCTAGGGTAATAACGCGGAACTTCACCTTCTTCATTTATACCAAATGTGAGTGCAATGTTTGGACCAAAGCGCCAACTCGCTCCCTGTCGCTAGCCCGGGGATACGAAGAATGAGAGTGCTTTGTGTCCAGAATGAGATTTTCACTCTGCAGCGGAGTGTGCGCTGACATGATCGCAGAAGAGCTTCTGTAAAGTTTGGAAGGTAGGAGACGAGGTACTGGCAGAGGTAAAGCTGTGAGTACCGGGCGTGAGTCGTACTTCGGTAGCTCAGTTGGTAGAGCACTTGCCCACGAAAGGCAAAGGTCCCGAGTTCGAGTCTTGGTCGGGCACACAGTTTCAGTCCTTTGTGTATCTGAATCGTATGGATTACTGTCAAGGGTATTTGTATTCTATGTGTTTGTGGATGATACATTCAGACAGCAACAGTTTCTGTCGTGTTTGATACCGATTGTCATCGACAAGTCGTGACGCTTATATCCGCCCCTGTTGGATAGGATTTTCACGACCACTCTCTTACACCCTCTATCGTGGATGCGAGTGGTACAGAATTCTTCAGAAACACGTTGGACAGTCCGTGTTCATACGCCAACCAATCGGGCAGTTTCATTCACGGTATGGCACATCCAAACACTTACTGCTGTTCTATCACGCCTCTACGTCGACCTGTCTTACTGCACTGATTCCATACAACCTATTGACACGTGCACGCCGTTTCACTGTCAAGACTTACGTCAGCGATGGAGGGTTACATGAACGCGTGATACCACATCTACACCATTTACAGCGCTCCAGAGGAGCCAGTGCGCTCATTTAAGAGGGTGACTAGTAGTTTGTACCTTCCATCGAAATATGCTTGCAATTCCATGACTTAACTGCATTACGTAAAGCATGGATGACACTACCTACACTGTCCAGTTACATTAATGTGCTGACCTTTTGCAGCGCGGGGCGTGCAGGAAGAATGACAATGAGGTTCTGGAAGGTACCCACAGGGATATGGAGACATGCCGACTCCAGTGCCGTGGACAGCTGCGCTACGCTTCTCGGTTGAAGATCCGTGGCGTGAACAGCTTGATATACATCTACATCTACATTTATACTCCGCAAACCACCCAACGGTGTGTGACGGAGGCCACTTTACGTGCCACTGTCATTACCTCCCTTTCCTGTTCCAGTCGCGTATGGTTCGCGGGAAGAACGACTGCCGGAAAGCCTCCGTGCGCGCTCGAATCTCTCTAATTTTACATTCGTGATCTCCTCGGGAGGTATAAGTAGGGGGAAGCAATATACACTCCTGGAAATGGAAAAAAGAACACATTGACACCGGTGTGTCAGACCCACCATACTTGCTCCGGACACTGCGAGAGGGCTGTACAAGCAATGATCACACGCACGGCACAGCGGACACACCAGGAACCGCGGTGTTGGCCGTCGAATGGCGCTAGCTGCGCAGCATTTGTGCACCGCCGCCGTCAGTGTCAGCCAGTTTGCCGTGGCATACGGAGCTCCATCGCAGTCTTTAACACTGGTAGCATGCCGCGACAGCGTGGACGTGAACCGTATGTGCAGTTGACGGACTTTGAGCGAGGGCGTATAGTGGGCATGCGGGAGGCCGGGTGGACGTACCGCCGAATTGCTCAACACGTGGGGCGTGAGGTCTCCACAGTACATCGATGTTGTCGCCAGTGGTCGGCGGAAGGTGCACGTGCCCGTCGACCTGGGACCGGACCGCAGCGAAGCACGGATGCACGCCAAGACCGTAGGATCCTACGCAGTGCCGTAGGGGACCGCACCGCCACTTCCCAGCAAATTAGGGACACTGTTGCTCCTGGGGTATCGGCGAGGACCATTCGCAACCGTCTCCATGAAGCTGGGCTACGGTCCCGCACACCGTTAGGCCGTCTTCTGCTCACGCCCCAACATCGTGCAGCCCGCCTCCAGTGGTGTCGCGACAGGCGTGAATGGAGGGACGAATGGAGACGTGTCGTCTTCAGCGATGAGGGTCGCTTCTGCCTTGGTGCCAATGATGGTCGTATGCGTGTTTGGCGCCGTGCAGGTGAGCGCCACAATCAGGACTGCATACGACCGAGGCACACAGGGCCAACACCCGGCATCATGGTGTGGGGAGCGATCTCCTACACTGGCCGTACACCACTGGTGATCGTCGAGGGGACACTGAATAGTGCACGGTACATCCAAACCGTCATCGAACCCATCGTTCTACCATTCCTAGACTGGCAAGGGAACTTGCTGTTCCAACAGGACAATGCACGTCCGCATGTATCCCGTGCCACCCAACGTGCTCTAGAAGGTGTAAGTCAACTACCCTGGCCAGCAAGATCTCCAGATCTGTCCCCCATTGAGCATGTTTGGGACTGGATGAAGCGTCGTCTCACGCGGTCTGCACGTCCAGCACGAACGCTGGTCCAACTGAGGCGCCAGGTGGAAATGGCATGGCAAGCCGTTCCACAGGACTACATCCAGCATCTCTACGATCGTCTCCATGGGAGAATAGCAGCCTGCATTGCTGCGAAAGGTGGATATACACTGTACTAGTGCCGACATTGTGCATGCTCTGTTGCCTGTGTCTATGTGCCTGTGGTTCTGTCAGTGTGATCATGTGATGTATCTGACCCCAGGAATGTGTCAATAAAGTTTCCCCTTCCTGGGACAATGAATTCACGGTGTTCTTATTTCAATTTCCAGGAGTGTATTCGATACCTTATCCAGAAACGCACCCTCTCGAAACCTAGAACGCAAGCTACACCGCGATGCAGAGCGCCTCTCTTGCAGAGTCTGCCACCTAAGTTTGCTAAACATCTCCGTAACGCTATCACGCTTACCAAATAACCCTGTGACGAAACCGCCGCTCTTCTTTGGATCTTCTCTATCTCCTCTGTCAACCCGACCTGGTACAGATCCCACACTGATGAGCAATACTCAAGTATAGGTCGAACGAGTGTTTTGTAAGCCACCTCCTTTGTTGATGGACTACATTTTCTAAGGACTCTCCCAATGAATCTCAACCTGGCACCCGCCTTATCAACAGTTAATTTTATATGATCATTCCACTTCAAATCGTTCCGCACGCATACTCCCAAATATTTTATAGAAGTAACTGCTACCAGTGTTTGTTCCGCTATCATATAATCATGCAATAAAGGATCCTTCTTTCTATGTATTCGCAATACATTACATTTGTCTATGTTAAGGGTCAGTTGTCACTCCCTGCACCAAGAGGCTATCCGCTGCAGATCTTCCTGCACTTCGCTGCAATTTTCTAATGCTGCAACTTCTCTGTATACTACAGCATCATCCGCGAAAAGCCGTACGGAACTTCCGACACTATCTACTAGGTCATTTATATATATTTTGAAAAGCAATGGTCCCATAACACTTCCCTGTGGCACGCCAGAGGTTACTTTAACGTCTGTAGACGTCTCTCCATTAAGAACAACATGTTGTGTTCTGTTTGCTAAAAACTCTTCAATCCAGCCACACAGCTGGTCTGATATTCCGTAGGCTCTTACTTTGTTTATCAGGCGACAGTGCGGAACTGTATCGAACGCCTTCCGGAAGTCAAGGAAAATGGCATCTACCTGGGAGCCTGTATCTAATATTTTCTGGGTCTCATGAACAAATAAAGCGAGTTGGGTCTCACACGATCGCTGTTTCCGGAATTCATGTTGATTCCTGCAGAGTAGATTCTTGGTTTCCAGAAATGACATAATAGGCGAGCAAAAAACATCGAAGTGGTACTGCTTATTCTCTGTTGGGTTTAAATCCGGGGAGTTTGGTGGCCATTGGAGTACGGTAAACTCATCCTGGTGCTCGAACAACGCACGTACTGCGAGCTGTGTGACACATTGCATTGTCCTGCTCGTACCGAGGAAATACAAAATGCTTGTAGGGGTCTAGATGGCACCCAAGGAAAGATGCTTACTTGTCTTGATACACTGTGCCCTCCAGAATGACAAAATCACCCAGGGAATGGGATGAAAAAATGCCCCGGATGTTATGTTGCGGTACCGGCGTGCAAATTTCAGCCTACGTCGCCGATGAACAAGTCAGCATGGGTGCATCACGAACCAGGCGCCTGCTGATGAGCATCTTACGCAGCAACGTTCGCTTGACGGTCGTTGAGATTCTTTTGATAGCCCCTTGTTATGTTATGTAAACCGGGGACCTAGAAACGACGGAGAGGCTCCGTCCCCGCCGCAGCCGCAGTGGTCCACAACCCCACGACGACTACCGCAGTCCACTTCACCCCTCCGCCGCCCCACACCGAACTCAGGGTTATTGTGCGGTTCGACCCCCGGTGGACCCCCCCCCTCCCCCCCCCCTCCCCCCCAGGGAACGTCTCACACCAGACGAGTGTAACCTCTATGTTTGCGTGGTAGAGTAATGGTGTTGTACGCGTACGTGGAGAACTTGTTTGCGCAACAATCGCCGACATAGTGTAGCTGAGGCGGAATAAGGGGAACCAGCCCGCATTCGCCGAGGCAGATGGAAAACAGCCTAAAAACCATCCACAGACTGGCCGGCTCACCGGGCCTCGACACTAGTCCGGCGGGCGGATTCGTGCCGCGGACCAGGCGCTCTTTCCCGCTCCGGAAAGCCGTGCGTTAGACCGCTCAGCTAACCGGGCGGGCCTCGATAGCCCCTTGGTTCACGTTTTTGCCCATTTTCTCACAGTTGCTAGCCTTTTCGCCCGTGTGCATCTGTGCAATTGTCGTTCACCCCTGTCCATATACCGTGGTGCACAACAGTTGCCTTGGCACCGGTTTTGGATAGCGCCGTATTGCAGTGCACGATATACGAGGGCAGTTCAATAAGTAATGCAACACATTTTTTTTCTGAAACAGGGGTTGTTTTATTCAGCATTGAAATACACCAGGTTATTCCCCAATCTTTTAGCTACACAACACTATTTTTCAACGTAATCTCCATTCAATGCTACGGCCTTACGCCACGTCGTACTGCATCAATAACTTCTTCATCATCCGCGTAGTGCCTCCCACGGATTGCGTCCTTCATTGGGCCAAACATATGGAAATCCGACGGTGCGAGATCGGGGCTGTAGGGTGCATGAGGAAGAACAGTCCACTGAAGTTTTGTGAGCTCCTCTCAGGTGTGAAGACTTGTGTGAGGTCTTGCGTTGTCATGAAGAAGGAGATGTTCGTTCAGATTTTTGTGCCTACGAACACGCTGAAGTCGTTTCTTCAATTTCTGAAGAGTAGCACAATACACTTCAGAGTTGATCGTTTGACCATGGGGAAGGACATCGAACAGAATAACCCCTTCAGCGTCCCAGAAGACTGTAACCATGACTTTACCGGCTGAGGGTATGGCTTTAAACTTTTTCTTGGTAGGGGAGTGGGTGTGGCGCCACTCCATTGATTGCCGTTTTGTTTCAGGGTCGAAGTGATGAACCCATGTTTCATCGCCTGTAACAATCTTTGACAAGAAATTGTCACCCTCAGCCACATGACGAGCAAGCAATTCTGCACAGATGGTTCTCCTTTGCTCTTTATGGTGTTTGGTTAGACAACGAGGGACCCAGCGGGAACTAACCTTTGAATATCCCAACTGGTGAACAATTGTGACAGCACTACCAACAGAGATGTCAAGTTGAGCACTGAGTTGTTTAATGGTGATCCGTCGATCATCTCGAACGAGTGTGTTCGCACGCTCCGCCATTGCAGGAGTCACAGCTGTGCACGGCTGGCCCGCACGCGGGAGATCAGACAGTCTTGCTTGACCTTGCGGCGATGATGACACACGCTATGCCCAACGACTCACCGTGCTTTTGTCCACTGCCACATCACCGTAGACATTCTGCAAGCGCTTATGAATATCTGAGATGCCCTGGTTTTCCTCCAAAAGAAACTCGATCACTGGCCATTGTTTGCAACGCACATCCGTTACAGACGCCATTTTAACAGCTCCGTACAGCGCTGCCACCTGTCGGAAGTCAATGAAACTATACGAGACGAAGCGGGAATGTTTGAAAATATTCCACAAGAAATTTCCGGTTTTGTCAACCAAAATTGGCCGAGAAAAAAAATGTGTTGCATTACTTATTGAACTGCCCTCGTACTTTAACCACGGTGGAACGTGTACAGTTTATAAACTTAGCCGTTTCGGAACTGCTCCCATACTCGGCCCGAAAGCCAATGATCATGCTCTTTTGACACGCTTTATATATCGTTCATTGCTAGTGCTGCCACTTGCCTTCTGTAAGTGGTTATTGCATGTCGGCGTCGAACGTAGGCGGCGGTCATATTAATGTGACTGGACCGTGTATTATCCAACATTTATTGCGTTGGAGCATTACCAGTGGGCTGCACACCGACGGGCTACTTCACCGGGATTGACAAAGAACATTACAAGTTGCTGCTGATGTTAACGGGCCTGGAGAGATGCAGGTGAGCGGAAGCATTGTTGCCGTAATGTCGCCTAGTTCCACTGTATGTAGTGCCTCAAACGAAGAATGCTGAACTAACTCAGGCATTTCTGTAGAATCTCTGCTGGCCGGACTCTGTTTTCTTCAGGTAACACATTCACTTATAAAGCAGAGTTTGCAATCTCAAACTCAGTGCCAGCAAATGCTGTTGATTTTAAATCTCCCGTTAGCATTGCATGCCCTGTGTATACATGAAACACATTCAATATCTACTCAGTCTTCGAATTTCATGTGTAGTGCAAATCAGAAAAAATGTAAATGTCGTGTGACCAGGGCCCCCCGGCGAGTAGACCGTTCGCCGGGTGCAAGTCTTTCGACTGGACGCCACTTCGGCGACTTGAGCGTCGATGGGGATGGAATGATGATGATTAGGACAACACAACACGCAGTCCCTGAGTGGAGAAAGTCTCCGACCCAGCCGGGAATCGAGCCCGGGCCCTTAGGATTGACATTCTGACGCGCTGACCACTTTTTTTTAATTAATCTCATTTTGATCGTTTTTGTTCGTTGTATCTGCTCGGGGCGGACGTTGCAAGACACCCGTTTCAGTTCGTCGTTGATCCATTAACTCAGTTTTCTATTACAGAGGGCAGCTAAACCCTCTGACCGAACACGCTGAGTTACCGTGCCGGCCATCACTCAGCTACCGGGGGCGGGCAGTGCAAATAAGACAAAAATGTTGAAATTAATAGTGATACAGAGATATAATTACTGTGAAAACATACCTCAAAAATGAAAAGAATTTCAGACACTGTTATGTTGGCTGTACGGCCGAGATAACCAGAGCCAAACAACACCACTTAAAAATCTCTCTGCTACTCGTACTGGACTAGATGGTGTAGCAGTTAAGGCCCTAAAACTGGATTTCGGAGAGGGATAATTAGAACCCTTGCCTTACCATCGAGATATAGCTTCCATAACTGTAAATGCTGTAACGGTTATTTCAGCAAGGTCACGGGATTCCTTTCGCACTCTCGTCCATCTGCTCTAGTGCACCAAGTCTTCTGTTGGGTTGGGTTGTTTGGGGGAAACTGCGAGGTCATCGGTCTCATCGGATTGGGGAAGGAAATCGGCCGTGCCCTTTCAAAGGAATCATCCCGGCATTTGCCTGGAGCGGTTTAGGGAAATCACGGAAAACCTAAATCAGGATGGCCGGACGCGGGATTGAACCGTCGTCCTCCCGAATGCGAGTCCAGTGTGCTAACCATGTCTACTGTCCTTGATAAGAAAGGAATACTAAATTGTAACCTTTCGACCTTCGTTTTCATGCTCAATATGTGACTTCAACTGTGATATGCATTTTTTAATATGGAAGTGCTTTCGTTAGTAAAAAAAAATTGAAATGGACGTATGGCATTGTTGGCTGAGAAACCCCGTCTGGGGTTGTTCGGCAGCCTAATTCAAGTATTTCTATTTGATTCCACTTCGACGACTTGCGCATCGATGAAGATGATATGAAATAATGAATATAACGTAAGCACGCAGTCCCCGACCGGAGAAAATCTCCGACACGGCCGAGAATCGCACCCAGGACTCCGTGATCTGGAGAGAGCGACGCTGACTGCTAGACCATGAGCTGTGGACTGTTCATTAAATTAAGGCTGTAATGAGAACTTTGATGACACAGAATAGTATGTAATAGAATTACTAGCCCCATGGGAAGGAAATGTTATCTGACATGATTACGTGGATGACGATCCACCGAAGACAAGAGTTAGTTTGTGGATTCTGCGGCGCCAGACTACAGGCGTGAGATGAAATGCATTCGCGGGTTCGTGGACCTCTACACCTGCGAAACCATGGAATGTGGTCTTTGTGACCAGAGTGCTGTAGGGGTGGAGACCGAGGCAGAAGTGTAGAACACCGGAAGATTCCATCACCACCAAGGCAAATTCTTGGGGTTGTTTCCAATAGACACCTACTTCAGCCAGCTTTTTGGATCGAGATGTTAGACTTCCTGCAAGTGGCATGTGTGCGATTATTAACACTGGTTTGTCAATACAATATCTCTGATCCCACGTTAGCTGATAAGCCCTTTGATTCAGTGACTTCACGTAGCAGCAGTAACAGCAGCACGAGCAGATACACCGTAACAGCTCATTGGTTGCAAATAATTAACTCCTGACGGATGTCCAGTCTTTAAAGGCAATATTAATATTTACAATGAAAACCCGAACTGTGAATGTTCTGTGACATTATTTATTTTGTGAATTGGCCCACGGCTTACAAGGTCGAAATCCTAACATACGGATGGCGAACCATCAAACCATTTCCCGAGTATGTAGATGCCACCTTGTGCAACCATCCTGATCATAACTAATCTTATCAGGTGGTATGTTATTTTCTGCCAAAAACTACTTTTACCAAATTGTTTTTGTACTTTAGATGGTCTTTAGGTGGTTTATTTTAACAACTTTACTAAGAAAATCCGTATATTCTTTGGGGATGCAAGAATGAGGGAGTAAAAACGGTGCTTGAGGAGAAAAGGTTGACTTCTGTGCGGATGTTAGTGTGGTCAGTTTTGGTTCAATAAATCCATACAAACAGAAGCTGTGTCCAGTTTTCCGTAGGTAATAGCATGCATTTTTGACTCTGCCTCGTACATTTCCTGCCGGTAAGAGATTCAGTCAGACGAGTGAAATGTGGTACGACGTGATGAATAACCGCCAACACTTTGCTCTGATTTAGCTCATTTCATTCCTTCAAAACATATCTGCTCTCCGACGTGGATCCATCAACCACTGTTGCACACATTTTTGAAATGTGTGAAGTGATTTACGATAATCAAATAGTTAGGTTTGCTATATTGCTGCATCTACAGGGATGACACATGTTGATGAAAAATAAGGATTTTTCTTCCTTTCTTATTAGAATACTTAGACTGCTGGTCAGTCTATCTGGCTATTAGATGGCACGACGACTTGAGCCATTAAGTCACCTTCATTAGCTACTGAGATCCTCTGACACCTCTCCAATGGATTTTTCTGTATGAGTGATGGGGAAGAGGATTAGTATCTGGGGGTGGGGGGTGGGAAAGAAGAATGATAAAACACACTAACAAAGTAAAAATTAATAAAAATAATGTGAACATCGGCCCCATAAATGGCTGTCTCAGTCTAGTCATACCTACTATAGCCGGAAAAGCTTAAAAGTGCTACAAGATGCATGACGACCCTTTTGTTTTTTAAAAAATCAAACACTCTGTTAAATATTCTGTTGATTTCAGATCGACGGTAAAATAAAGTATTTTTCTTTCAACGTTTTTGCGATGCTTTTTATGAGTGACATTCAAACAAATTTTAGTCGATTCCCACTGAAACCTGAAAATTAGTTGTATGAACGTCTTTCACTTCAAATTGTCCATAAGCTTTATCACCTTCAGGACGAGGTTGAAGCAACGTAATAGGTTGACGTACGAAAACAGAAAACCGCATTACCTTTACTTTGGCATTTGTATTGCTCTTTGAGTGTTTGGTCCTCAAAGCGTATGTAGCTTAAAGAACAGTATATAGCAAAAATAAAAGTAGCAATACCTTTTCTCTATAACACAAATAAGAGATGGAGAGAAAGCTGTCAACAGCAGGCAGCTCTGTGGCGGTGTTCCAGGGTCATTGTTAGGCAACGGAAGTCGGTGTTTCCTGTCAAGCTATGCTAATGCAGACTTCTGATACTGCATCTCTCGCGAGCTTCCTTTAGCTAACAACAGGCTCCAAGTGACGATGTACAACGAACGAAATCCTTCAAGAGGCGTCATAACAAGATGTTATCGTTTCATTCGCCTTCATCACTATGCATAAAACACACTCGTAAATCTTAGAACCTTCTGAGACCGCACTATTCGCTCATTCTCATTTCTTTTATAAGATAACTCCATTTTTATATTACGTTGATAATCAGGTCATCGACTCCCGTTCACTGGATGTATTCTAACAAGATGCCGTCTATCTTCGCTGTACACAGCAAACCAATAACCATTCTTCAGGATTGTTAAACAATGCGGTAGGCTGAATGAGACAATTGACAAGTCTCTTTGGTAAATACAAGTGTCACAAATATACCTACGTAATTACACGAAGAAGGAAATGCTGGTTCAAAAATGGCTCATAGCTCTATGGGACTTAACTGCTGTGGTCATCAGTCCCCTAGAACTTAGAACTACTTAAACGTAACTAACCTAAGGACATCACACACATCCATGCCCGAGGCAGGATTCGAACCTGCGACCGTAGCAGTTGCGCGGTTCCAGACTGTAGCGCCTAGAACCGCTCGGCCAGAAGTGCTGGTGGAGAAACGCCGTCCCCTTTCAAAAGTTGATCGAAAATGTTCCCAGTCTGTTATTCGCGACAGATGGAGCAGTCCTGCTACCTCCACCAAGCACCACGGGAGAGTCGATAAGAAACACATGAACGCCTCTATCGGAACTACTTAAAGTCATTTAAAAAGCTAAAGCAGTCATCAGTCTAACAGTTAGTTTGTACTACACGGTATTTTATTGGCATGGTCGTGTTGGAGATGGTATGCTCTTACCTTCCTCTGACCTTTAAATTAACATACTCAGCTAGTTACAGAGGGCCAAACCATTCGACCTGTACTCCGAACCACGGGGCAGTTCGGCATTGTTCACATCTGTAAATCATTGCCCGAGCTGTCAAGAGTGATGAATGACAGAAAAAGGCCTAATAGTGACTACAGGTTGAACTCCAAACTATGAGTTTGTTGCCTCAGACTTTAAATATTTAGCCATCTCCTCGCACCTTTAGCCATCTCCTCGCACCACTGTAACGACCTTTGAAAAAAAAAATAATGCCCTGCTGGACAGTGAGAGCGAAGAAACACAGTCTAGTATTGCACCTTTCATGTAAGGATCGTAAGGCAAAGATGAGAGTGTGTAGGGTGTGCGCTCCATATTTGCGAGGTACAATGTTTTCGGAACAGCAGGTAGAGATCAAATTTCAAATAATCAAATAACTTCCGGGTATTCAGCCAGGAAACACTTTCAGCGACCGCCAATATTTCGGCTAGAGAACACCCCGCCATTTTCAAGTCAACTGAAACAGACAGGCGACGTAGATGCAAATTTAAAACCTCGGTTCTCGGACTGATGCAAGAAAGATAATACACACACTGAACACTAGTGCCACCAAAGATGACCAAAGTCAGAGCTATCGATAGTGAGACTACGAAGTCGCAGGTGAGATAACATTAACTCTGCCCCTCTGTTTTTTGACAAGGGAGAGAGCTGGATTCCAAACATAGTTTAAACACAAACCTCCCTCCCTGTTAACGAGGTTGCTTGCTAATGTAATCTCGACTGCATCCTTAATAACACTGTCCCAATAGCTGGACGTGCATGCCAATATCTCGGTCTTATTATATAACATGGGGTGACCAGTATCCAAGCAATGTTCGGCAATAGCAGATCTACTTGGCTGCTGTAATCGTGTGTGCCGTTTACGCTCAGTACATCGGTCCTCCACGGTCCTGATAGTTTGACCAGTATATGCCATGCCACAGCTACAAGGAATGCGATATACACCCGCCTTACGCAGACCAAGATCATGCTTAACAGAACTCAAAAGCACTCTAATTTTAGATGGACAGAGTCAATGCTACCTCACCTGCGAATTCGTAGTCTCACTATCGATAGCTCTGACTTTGATCACCTTTGGTGGCACTAGTGTTCAGTGTGTATGTTATCTTTCCTGCATCAGTCCGAGAACCGAGGTTTCAAATTTGCATGTACGTCGCCTGTCCGCTGCAGTTGCCTTGAAAATGGCGGGGTGTTCTCCCGCCGAAATATCGGCGGTAGCTGAAAATATTACCTGGCTGAATTTCCGGAAGTTATTTGAAAGTTGTATACGCCAGGAGAAACTCAGGTCTCACAGACAGAGATCAAGTTTCAGCCGTAACGGAGGTGATGTATTACTAAAGTAAGATGGTATAATAGTGGTAGTGAGATTCAGAATTGCAACTTGATATCCGCTATTTCAAAATAAGGAACATAGATGGTAGCAGGGAGTCGGATGGATGAACTTGAATATTTCTGTTTGGTGCAAAACGATCTCAAATATGGATATTACATGTTACCTAAATTGAGGTTAGACTGAGATGTTAAGTAACGTTTATTACTTGTGATATCTATTTTTGAGATCCTTCAGGACGGACAGTTCATATGAGAATGTACAGACTGGTGGAACTCCATTTCCTCCTTTTCATGAATTAAATGTTTCATGTTAAAATAACTACATCATTATTCCCAATATTGTCACTAGTAGTTCTTTTTGTCTGATCATATTTGGAACTATATAGAATAAGACTGGATTCAATAAATTATTCTCCTCTGTGTGCTGAAAAACAGTCAGGTTTCACTGTTGGCTTGGAGATCAAGTTGAGCGTGAAATGCTATCGAATTGCAATTTTTTCCTCTGATGATTGTCGCATCTCAAGTGTAACTAGTGAAGTTGGCTGTGATGACTGCATTTGGTCTGTTATTTATTTCTGTTATTGCCGATGTTCTAATTAACATTCTCCGTTGTCTTCTAGAAGCTAAAGACTACAATGCCATCACTATCGAGATGGAGCACTACCTTACCTGGGAAGGGAAGAATTCCATCATCTCATTATATGGCAACAAAAAAAGAGATGCCATAACTTCCCCAAAATTGAATGCAACACTACACTATGTGATCAAAAGTATCCGGACACCCCAAGAAACATACGTTTTTCATATTAGGTGTATTGTGCTGCCACCTACTGCCAGGTACTCCATGTCAGCGACCTCAGTACTCATTAGACATCCTGAGAGGGCAGAATGGGGCGGTCCGAGGAACTCACGGACTTAGAACGTGGTCAGGTGATTGGGTGTCACTTGTGTCATACGTCTGTACGCGAGATTTACACACTCCTAAACATCCCTAGGTGACAGAGAAGTGGAAGCGTGAAGGGATACGTACAGCACAAAAGCGTACAGGCCGACCTCGTCTGTTGACTGACAGAGACCGCCGACAATTTAAGAGGGTCTTAATGTGTAATAGACAGACATCTATCCAGACCATCACAACACAGGAATTTCAAACTGCATCAGGATCCACTGCAAGTACTATGACAGTTAGGCGGGAGGCGAGGAAACTTGGATTTCATGCTTGAGAGGCTGCTCATAAGCCACACATCAGGCCGGTAAATGACAAACGACGCCTCGCTTGGTGTAAGGAGCGTTAACAATAGACGATTGAACAGTGGAAAAACGTTGTGTAGAGTGACGAATCACGGTACACAATGTGACGATCCGATAGCTGGGTGTGGATATGGCGAATGCTCGGTGAACGTCATCTGCCAGCGTGTGTAGAGCCAACAGTAAAATTCGGAGGCGGTGGTGTTATGGTGCGGTCGTGTTTTTCATGGAGGGGGCTTGAACCCCTTGTGGTTTAGCGTGTAACTAAAAAATGGTTCAAATGGCTCTGAGCACTATGGGACTTAACAGCTATGGTCATCAGTCCCCTAGAACTTAGAACTACTTAAACCTAACTAACCTAAGGACGGCACACAACACCCAGCCATCACGAGGCAGAGAAAATCCCTGACCCCGCCGGGAATCGAACCCGGGAACCCGGGCGTGGGAGCCCGCATCTCGTGGTCGTGCGGTAGCGTTCTCGCTTCCCACGCCCAGGTTCCCGGGTTCGATTCCCGGCGGGGTCAGGGATTTTCTCTGCCTCGTGATGGCTGGGTGTTGTGTGATGTCCTTAGGTTAGTTAGGTTTAAGTAGTTCTAAGTTCTAGGGGACTGATGACCATAGATGTTAAGTCCCATAGTGCTCAGAGCCATTTGAACCATTTGAACCGGGCGTGGGAAGCGAGAACGCTACCGCACGACCACGAGATGCGGGCAGCGTGTAACTATCACAGCACAGGCCTACATTGATATTTTAAGCACCTTCTTGCCTCCTACTGGTGAAGAGCAATTCGAGGATGGCGATTGCATCTTTCAGCACGATCGAGCACCTGTTCATAATGTACGGCCTGTTGTGGAGTGGTTACACGACAATAACATCCCTGTAATGGACTGGCCTGCACGCAGTCCTGACCTGAATCCTACAGATCACCTTAGGGAACTTTTGGACCCCCGATTTCGTGCCAGGCCTCACCGACTGACATCGATACCTCTCCTCAGTGCAGCACTCCGTGAAGAATGGGCTGCCACTACCCAAGAAACCTTCCAGCACCTGATTGAACTTAAACCTGCGAGAGTGGAAGCTGTCAACAAGCATAAGGGTGGGCCAACACTATATTGAATTCCAGCATTACCGATGGAGGATGCCACGAACTTGAAAGTTAGCTAAAGAGCTAAATTTCGCTCCCACTTCAGAAATGCTCCAATAGCAGATTACATCAGCTCCGTGGAGCGTACTGTAGCTTCTCTCCGACTGTAAGCAGCAGAAGAGTTTCGCCGCGAATCATCGTCATAATATACTTTGTAAGTGGGCTGTTTATGTTTTCTTATTGGCAACGTTACGTAGCGCTCTGTATGAAAATCACTGGCTGTGCTGTGTGCAGTCTGTGGCTAGTTTGCATTGTTGTCTGCCATTGTAGTGTTGGGCAGCTGGAAGTTAACAGCGCGTAGCGTTGCACAGTTGAAGTTGAACCGCCAGCAATGGTGGAAGTGGGGAGAGAGATGGCGGAGTTTTGAAATTTGTAAGACTGGATGTCATGAACTGCTATGTATATTATGACTTTTCAGCACTATTAAGGTAAATACATTTTTCGTTCTCTATCAAAATCTTTCATTTGCTAACTATGCCTATCAGTAGTTAGTGCCTTCAGTAGTTTGAATCTTTTATTCAGCTGGCAGTAGTGGCGCTCGCTGTATTGCAGTAGTTCGAGTAACGAAGATTTTTGGTAAGGTACGTGATTTGTGAAAGGTATAGGTTAATGTTAGTCAGGGCCATTATTTTGTAGGGATTTTTGAAAGTCAGATTGCGTTGCGCTAAAAATATTGTGTGTCACTTTAGTGAATGTTTGAGTACGTTCAGTTTTGCTCAGCTGTTTGAAAAGCAAACAAAGTAAGAGGTTTATCAGCACAGTAATTCATAAATTTTTCTAAGGGGACGTTTCATAACTTCCAAAAGAGTTAATGGTAAGATAAACCATATCCAGTGGAGGATGATTAGCGCTGATAAATCAGCGGGAGAACAAGGCAACATAGATCTGCCAGCCGACAAAAGCAACCTTACGGTACTAATATGGCTCTGAGCACTATGGGACTTAACATCTGAGGTCATCAGTCCCCTAGAACTCAGAACTACTTAAACCTAACTAACCTAAGGACATCACACACATCCATGCCCGAGGCAGGATTCGAACCTGCCACCGTTGCGGTCGCGCGATTCCAGACTAAAGCGCCTAGAACCGCTCGGCCACACCGGCCGGCGTACGATCCTAATATCATGTGTGGACTACGATAAGAATATATTCGATCGTTTGAATGACTTTGCATGCAGACAGATAAATGTCGCACCTACGAATAAGAGGAAGATGATGACTCTTCTCATTGAGTCAGGTGTGCCACCTAACATCATCAACAGTCTTAAAACACGAGCAGCAGCATCGCCACGGTTATGTGGCCTTCCTAAGGTACACAAGGGAAGAATTCCTCCGAACATCACATCCATAACTCCGCTGACTCTGTACACGGCAGCAGTCAATTCAGGCTCCAGAATACGGATATAATGGTCAGTTTCGATGAAATCTCCCTGTTTACGAGAGTTTCACTTTCTAGTTCCTTGGAACTAATTGCGGAAAAGTTCAACGATTGTTTCAAAAAACTTTTTAGGCACGTTCTGACATCTCCTTATTTCCTATTCGACGAAAAATAGTATGATAGCCGATGGCATGGCGATGGCTTGTCTGGTATCACTCGTCGTGGCGAACCTGCACTTGTAACACTTTGAAGCAAAGGCTTTGGAATCCGCCAAGTTGAAATCAATTTGTTTCATTCGGTACGTAGACGACACATGTGTAGTGTGGCCACTTGGGGCGGCAAAACTTCAAGAGCTCCTGAAACATTCGAACTCCATCCATCGCAATATGAAATTCGCTATGGAACTTGAAAAATATGGCCGACTAAACTTCCTCGACGTCGTAGACAAGCGAAGAACGGACGCATCCCTAGCTCATAGTGTATACAGAAAACCTACGCACAAAGACCTCTGCCTCCACGCCTCAAGACGGCACCTTCCGTCGCAAAGAAATTCCGTGATAAAGACTCTGGTCCATAAAGCTCGAATACTTTCAGGCAAGGAGAGCCTCAGCGAAAATTACAACACCCTCGAATAGTGTTCCGAAGGATGAGTACTCAGATCATCAAATCGAACGGGTGGTGCAGTCAAAATCAAAAACGCCTGAGCGAGAGGTTGAGACGGAGACCGAAGAAAAGAAACCAAATCCGCTGATTTACTTTATGCTGGCCCAATATCCGGAAAAAATCGGTAGATTCCAAAAAAAAAAAAAAAAATAAAAAAAATACAAAAAAACATGACATCTAGTGTATTCGCTCCTTTCAACTAAGACAAAAAGTATTGTTTGTAGCCGGCCAGGGTGGCCGACTGGTTCTAGGCGGTACAGTCTGGAACCGCGTGACCGCTCCGGTCTCAGGTTCGAATCCTGCCTCGGGCATGGATGTGTGTGATGTCCTTCGGTTAGTTAGGTTTAATTAGTTCTAAGTTCTAGGGGACTGATGACCTTAGAAGTTAAGCCGCTTGTGCTCAGAGCCATTTTATTGTTTGTAATGTTAAAGACGATCTTGGTCCCATGAAGCCGGGTATGTATCGCACTCCACGCGAAGGATTGGAAAAGGGCATAGGTCATCCCCGTTTTCAAAAAGGGACGTCGAACAGATGTGCAGAACTATAGATCTATATCTCTAACTTCGATCAGCAGTAGAATTTTGGAACACGTATTATGTTCAAGTATAATGACTTTTCTGGAGACTAGAAACCTATTCTGTAGGAATCAGCATGGGTTTCGAAAAAGACGATCGTGTGAAACCCAGTTCGCGCTATTCGTCCACGAGACTCAGAGGGCCATAGACACGGGTTCCCATGTAGATGCTGTGTTTCTTGACTTCCGCAAGGCGTTAGATACAGTTCCCCACAGTCGTTTAATGAACAAAGTAAGAGCATATGGATTATCAGACCAATTGTGTGATTGGATTGAAGAGTTCCTAGATAACAGAACGCAGCATGTCATTCTCAATGGAGAGAAGTCTTCCGAAGTAAGAGTGATTTCAGGTGTGCCGCAGGGGAGTGTCGTAGGACCGTTACTATTCACAATATACATAAATGACCTTGTGGATGACATCGGAAAATCACTGAGGCTTTTTGCGGATGATGCTGTAGTGTATCGAGAGGTTGAAACAATGGAAAATTGTGCTGAAATGCAGGAGGATCTGCAATGAATTGACGCATGATGCAGGGAATGGCAATTGAATCTCAAGGTAGACATGTGTAATGTGCTGCGAATACATAGAAAGAAAGATCCTTCATCATTTAGCTACAATATAGCAGGTCAGCAATTGGAAGCAGTTAATTCCATAAATTATCTGGGAGTAGGCATTAGGAGTGATTTAAAATGGAATGATCATATAAAGTTGATCGTCGGTAAAGCAGATGCCAGACTGAGATTCATCGGAAGAATTCTAAGGAAATGCAACCCGAAAACAATGGAAGAAGGTTACAGTACACTTGTTCGCCCATTGCTTGAATATTGTTCACCAGTGTGGGATCCGTACCAGATAGGGTTGATAGAAGAGATAGAGAAGATTCAACGGAGAGCAGCGCGCTTCGTACAGGATCGTTTAGTAATCGTTAAGGCGTTACGGAGATGATAGATAAATTCCAGTGGAAGACTCTGCAGGAGAGGCGCTCAGTAGCTCGAAACGGGCTTTTGTTGAAATTTCGAGAACATACCTTCACCGAGGAGTCAAGCAGTATATTGCTCCCTCCAACGTATGTCTCGCGAAGCGACCATGAGGATAAAATCAGAGAGATAGAGTCCACACAGAGGCATACCGACAATCTTTCTTTCCACTAACAATACGAGACTGTAACAGAAGGGAGAACCGATAGAGGTACTCAAAGTACCCTCCGCCACAGACCGTCAGGTGGCTTGCAATATAATTAAGAGGTCTATCAAAATAAAGATATCCGAAAACCTAGTAAACGGGGACTGCGGCTTCCATTTAAAGAACACTTAGGGTCCGCACTTAATTCATTAAAATCTCGTCGGCCATCACATCCATCATAGCTGGAAAACGCTGATGTACTTTGCGTTTCACGGTATATTAGCGCGAGCTATGAAAAACAGAAGAGCATAAAATGGCGCAGTGGGCGTCGGGAATCGAACTCAGCTATAAATAGCTGCCTGAGGCCAACAATAGTTTCCAGTCTGGTTGGAGCCGGCCGAAGTGGCCGCGCGGTTCTGGCGCTGCAGTCTGGAACCGCGAGACCGCTACGGTCGCAGGTTCGAATCCTGCCTCGGGCATGGATGTGTGTGATGTCCTTAGGTTAGTTAGATTTAAGTAAGTTCTAGGGGACTGATGACCTGAGATGTTAAGTCCCATGGCGCTCAGAGCCATTTGAACCATTTAAGAGGCCTTGATACTTAGGAATGTCTCGCAGGATGCCCGATTTAACACTAGTATAATTATTTTTGTGGAGATATCAAAATAATCGTATTTATGTCACCGAATCCAAAACCCCAGATGAATTCAAACGCTGCGAAGCGTGTCGCTCGGTGCACCAGCAACTTCCCGTCACGTCCACAGGTCGTTCAGAAGGCGCACTGAGTTCTGCATACAGGCAATGGGTAGTCATTTGAACATCTCACTTAACTGAAAATTCCGCGACCAGAATATCTGTCTAAACACAGCCAGTTACATATATTATCTTGCATCCACTCCTAAAACTTCGAACGGTTCTAGCACCCTGATAAAAATTGATAGAAATTTGATTTAAACTGATTTGTACGGAGCTGATTTACATAAATCAACCACAAGAAGGAATAGATTATGTTCCGTTTAACAAATTATAATGCATTGCTGTACCTATATTGAAAATAAGTTAATAAACTATGTTCTTAATTCCGTAGAAAGAGTAAGAATATTTAAATAAATATGTCTCTCGCCGGCCGCTGTGGCCGAGCGCTTCTAGGCGCTTCATTCCGGAACCGCGCTGCTGCTACGGTCGCAGGTTCGAATCCAGTCTCAGGCATGGATGTGTGTGATGTCCTTAGGTTAGTTAGGTTTAAGTAGTTCTAAGTCTAGTGGACTGACGACCTCAGATGCTAAATCCCATAGTGCTTAGAGCCATTTGAAGCATTTGAAATATGCCTCTCACTGGTTATTATGTAATATTTCTTACATTTACCTATCTAAATAAATACTCCTTTCACTTACTGTTATGTAGGCTATAGAGAGAAACGACTTACCTGAAATACTTCGATGCATGCAGAAAAGTCACCTGCAGAATGTACAAACCATTTGAATATATCTGTTCCATTTCTCTGTGTGGCCAATGGTTTTTTCTGTAATTATCAGTGCGTAAGAGGAATCAAGATATCAGTTGGTTCGCTTTCGGAACTTTAACAGTAAACCACACCGTAATACAGGACGCCTGACTTGCAGCTTTTGCCACTACAGTTAGCTGAGCATCTCCATGGCGCTTTCGCGCGTACTAAATAACGGAATGCGCTGCTCTTATTTGGACATTTTCTATTTCCTCTTTCAGTCCTACCTGGTACGGATCCCCAACTGAGGAGCAGTATTCAAGTACTGGTCGAATGAGGTTTGTGTAAGCTATCTCCTTCCTAGGTGGACTACATTTCCTGTGAATTCTTCCAATGAATCTTAGTATGGCGTGTGTCTTACGTGCGATTAGCTTTATGTGGTCGGCACACTTTAAATCGTTCCGTATGCATATTCATAGATGTAACTCCCAGTGATCTTTTTGCAATCGTGTAAACATATAATAATGGATCTTTCTGCATATTTATGGGTAACACTTTACATTTGTTTATGCTGAAGGTCAATTGCCTCTCCCGCTATCAAGCTTCAATCCTCTGCAGGTCTTCCTGCAAAACGGTTCAAATGGCTGTGAGCACTATAGGACTTAATATCTGAGGTCATCAGTCCCCTAGAACTTATAACTACTTAAACCTAACTAACCTAAGGACATAACACACATCCATGCCCAAGGCAGGATTCGAATCTGCGACCGAAGCGGTCGTGCGGTTCCAGACTGAAGCGCCTAGAAGCGGTCGGCCACAACGGCCGGCGGTCTTCCTGCATTTCGCTCCAATTTTCTAGCGTTGCGATTTCTTTGTAAAGGACAGCATCATCCGCGAAAAGCCTCATGAAATTCCCAACGTTATCCATTAGGCCATTTACATGTTGTGAAAAGTAATGATCCAGTAACACAGCCTTGACGGGCGCCCGAAGTTAATTCTACGTCTGAGGATTTCTCTCCTTTGAGAATGACATGGCTGTGTTCTGTGTACCAGAAATTCTTCCATACAGTCACACAGCTTGTCTGATATTCCGCAAGTTTGTACCGGGTGATCAAAAAGTCAGTATAAATTTGAAAACTGAATAAATCACGGAATAATGTAGACAGAGAGGTACAAATTGGCACACATGCTTGGAATGACATGGGGTTTTATTAGAACCAAAAAAATACAAAAGTTCACTAAATCTCTGACAGATGGCGCTTCATCTGATCAGAATAGCAATAATTAGCATAACAAAGTAAGACAAAGCAAAGATGATGTTCTTTACAGGAAATGGTCACTACGTCCACCATCATTCCTCAACAATAGCTGTAGTCGAGGAATAATGTTGTGAACAGTACTATAAAGCATGTCTGGAGTTATGGTGAGGCATTGGCATCGGATGTTGTCTTTCAGCATCCCTAGAGATGTCGGTCGATCACGATACACTTGCGACTTCAGGTAACCCCAAAGCCAATAATCGCACGGACTGAGGTCTTGGGACCTGGGAGGCCAAGCATGACGAAAGTGGCGGCTGAGCACACTATCATCACCAAACGACGTGCGCAAGAGATCTTTCACGCGTCTAGCATCTTTTTTTTTTTGTTCTAATAAAACCCCAAATCATTCCAAGCATGTGTGTCAATTTTTACCTCTCTATCTACATTATTCCGTGGTTTATTAAGGTTTCAAATTTATACTGACTTTTTGATCACCCGGTATTTTGTTCGTTAGGCGGCAATGCAGAATTGTTTCGAAAGCCTTCCGACAGTCAAGGAACACGGAATTTTGCCACCTACGTGCTTCATTTAGACGTAGCAACTCCGTGAATACTTTATAATGCGATCAACACTTATATGAATTAATTACTTTTATATTTGGCCAACTTTTAATTTGAGAGCTACATTAAAACAGCGATAGCTGCATAATTATTGGTTTGTGCGAAAAATGATACGTAGCTTTCCGATTTTCTTCAGCATTTGTTTCTTCTCGATAGGACGGCACACTCAGACTTGCAGAAGACCGCCCGGTGTGGCTGAGCGGTTCTAGGCGATTCAGTATGGAACCGCGCGACCGCTACGGTCACAGGTTCGAATTCTGCCTCGGGAATGGATGTGTGTGATGTCCTTAGGTTAGTTAGGTTTAAGTAGGTCAAAGTTCTAGGGGACTGATGACCTCAGATGTTAAGTCCCATAGTGCTCAGAGCCATTTGAACCATTTTGAACTTGTAGAAGCACTACACTTAACATTGGATTTTTAATTGATATTTACTCTCCTGCACGTATTGAGAATAGCCTCTAAAGCTTTTCAATCACGTATTAGTTTTTGTGACTGTCGCAGGATTAAAAAAGCCGGATGGGAAGGTGAGCAAAACCTGTATCATCCCTACGCTGGGTGGCCGGCAATAAAATTGTTGCAAGTTTCAGCCACGCGATCACTGTTCGAGGTAGCGTACTACCTGATGTGAAAGTGGGGATTGCCTGCTGAAGAGCTCAGGACCACGAATCCGGTAACAGAAGTGCGGAGGCAGACTCGGCAAGCAGACAGCCGCGAAGCCGCCCGCTGAAATGAAGAGTGGGCGCCGAGACGCGGCTCGGGGTCAGTGGGAAAGCGCCGCGCGGCTGCCCTCGTGGGCGGCAGCTGTCCGCATTCCGATTGCTGCGACTTTCGTTCCGAGAAAATAACTACGCGCCTACCCGTCGTCACTACTGGGGTCGCAAAAGCCACATCCGCAAGCTGAGATCGGGGTCACATCACTCCTGTGTGCGTTTCCTGGCCTACACACACGTCACTCTAACTTACACTTGCAAATTGCCACTGAAAAATCACAATATCGCTTCGGCAGTTACATGGCACGACTGGCAAGCGTCTCATCAGCCAGTCAAATCTGTGGAATCGATTTAAGAATTGTTTCTCTTTCTTCCTTCTCTTTATATCTTTCTCTCTAACTTACAGGAGGTGGATAAAAATACGGATACATTAAAAACACAACACGTTACCTTGCCTAATATGGTATAGGGAAACCGCTGAAATTCAAAACAGCTTTCAGTCTCGTCGGAGTGGATGAATATTGAGTTCTTAAGGTTTTCAAGGTAATAGACTACTGGCCATTAAAATTGCTACACCAAGTAGAAATGCAGGTCATAAACGGGTATTCTTTGGACAATTATATTATACTAGAACTGACATGTGATTATATTCCCACGCAATTTGGGTGCATACATCCTGAGAAATCAGTACCCAGAACAACCACCTCTGGCCGTAATAACGGCCTTGATACGCCTGGGCATTGAGTCAAACAGAGCTTGGATGGCGTGTACAGGTACAGCTGCCCATGCAGCTTCAACACGATACCACAGTTCATCAAGAGTAGTGACTGGCGTATTGTGACTAGCCAGTTGCTCGGCCACCATTGACCAGACGTTTTCAATTGGTGAGAGATCTGGAGAATGTGCTGGCCAGGGCAGCAGTCGAACATTTTCTGTATCCAGAAAGGCCCGTACAGGACCTGCAACATGCGGTCGTGCATTATCCTGCTGTAATGTAGGTTTTCGCAGGGATCAAATGGAGGCTAGAGCCACGGGTCGTAACACATCTGAAATGTAATGCCCACTGTTCAAAGTGCCGTCAATGCGAACAAGAGGTGACCGAGACGTGTAACCAATTGCATCCCATACCATCACGCCGGGTGATACGCCAGTATGGCGATGTCGAATACACGCTTCCAGTGTGCGTTCACCGCGATGTCACCGAACACGGATACGACCATCATGATGTTGTAAACAGAACCTGGATTCATCCGAAAAAATGACATTTTACCATTCGTGCACCCAGGTTCGTCGTTGAGTACACCATCGCAGGCGCTCCTGTCTGTGATGCAGCGTCAAGGGTAACCGCAGCCATGATCTCCGAGCTGATAGTCCCTGCTGCTGTAAACGTCGTCGAACTGTTCGTGCAGATGGTTGTTGTCTTGCAAACGTCCCCATCTGTTGACTCAGGGATCGAGACGTGGCTGCACGATCCGTTACAGCCATGCGGATAAGATGCCTCTCATCTCGACTGCTAGTGATACGAGGCCGTTGAGAGCCAGCACGGCGTTCTGTATTACCCTCCTGAACCCACCGATTCCATATTCTGCTAACAGTCATTGGATCTCGACCAACGCGAGCAGCAATGTCGCGATACGATAAACCGCAATCGCGATAGGCTACAATCCGACCTTTATCAAAGTCGGAAACGTGGTGGTACGCATTTCTCCTCCTTACACGAAGCATGACAACAACGTTTCACCAGGCAACGCCGGTCAACTGCTGTTTGTGTATGAAAAATAGGTTGGAAACTTTCCTCATGTCAGCACGTTGTAGCTGTCGCCACCGGCGCCAACCTTGTATGAATGCTCTGAAAAGCTAATAATTTGCATATCACAGTATCTTCTTCCTGTCGGCTAAATTTCGCGTCTGTAGCACGTGATCTTCGTGGTGTAGCAATTTTAATGGCCAGTAGTGTATTATACCATTCTTCGTCTGAAATAGTAGCAAGTTCAGGTAACGATGGTGGAGGTCGATGGTGACCACGCACACTTCTCTCCAAAGTAGGCCACAAAGGCTCTATAATATTGAGATATAGTGACTTTGTCGGCCAGGACAGACGTGAAGATTCATTCTAGTGCTGACAAAATCAGTCCTGGACGAGGCGAGCTGCGTGAAGAGAGACCTAGTGATGTTGGAACACGGCATCACCATTGGGGAACAAACAGTGTACCATGCCGTAGATCTGATCAGCCAAACTGGTCGCATAATCCTTGGCAATAACGTGATATTGCAGAGTAATACCACGATAAGGCCTCGCAAATCATCAGTGAACCACCGCCATGTATCAGTCTTGAGACGTAAACTGGGCCAGAAGTTGGAAACAGTGAGCATCACGACTCATCCGACTAACTGACCTTCTTCCATTCCTCCGTAGTCCAGCTTTTATGGCTTCGGAACTACGATTTCCTGTTACTAGCATGTCTGACGAGTGGTTTTGAAATTACTGCACGGCCTGTTAATTCTCTGCTTATGGAGCTCCCTTCGTGTTGTTTTGATGCTGACATGAATCGCGAGTGTTACATTCGATTTTGCAGTGACTTTTGCAGGCATCGTCCTCTAATTTTTTGTCACAATCCTCTTCAATGACCGTCTGTCACAGTCACTCATCACACAATTTTGTCCGCGTTGTGACTTAGCGGGTGATGTTTTTCTGATTTACCTGTATGTGGTCTAAATCTTCCAGACGGTGCCTCTTGAAACAGCAAACACTTCTGCTCCCATGCTCACTGAAGCACCCACCATACGATCACCTACAATGTGCCCATATTCTAATTCATTTAGCTCTGAAATAATGCGCTCTCAGCTATACAGAACACTGTTCTAACCACTACTAACACTTGCAACGCACTGAGGACACTGCTGTTCGTGGCCAAAACCAACAGCACAGCTTGCAGGCTTGGCTATCATATCCATTTATATTCAAGCATGCATTTCTCGCGATGTTCCCGTATTTCTGTCCAACCCTTGTACATATACTGTTCGTTCTTTATATTTTCGTAAATTAATACGATGGTCTGGGTAAGCATCTTTCACAAGTTCTGTACCCAGAGTTCGATCCAGCCACTGCCTAAATTTTGAATAAAAATCATCAGCAATGTTGGCCGAAAACTTCCAGGGCAAGGAGTCGTTCTCGTTGTTTCAAAGGCCCCAGTATCCATGATCTACACGCTTACCGCAGATGTCGACTTCCAGTTTCGTCGACCATAAAAGTTCAGAACCTGAGTGACCTAATCCAGGCCCCGCCTCCACACGTCGACGACTTCTGGGTCCATCCGCTGAGGCAATCTGTGGGCACATGAGCCGCTAACAACTTTTATGACTCGGACACTCATGTGTACAAAACCTGTGGGCACTTAAGAGCACTTGTCACTAACAAGAATCTCGAGCACTGTGCTGCGATACCTCAAAGATGCAATAGATTAGATGCTATTAATGCTGGGATTCTCTCAAAACGACGGCTGCGAAGAGACAGTAGTCTCTTTCATGTTTTTACTCTGTTGTTTCAACGTGGAAGACGACAGATCAGATATTTCTAGATCGAATGCTACTGGTAGCAATGGCTAGAAAAATATTCGTGCTTTATCCCGAGCCATTTGTTTTGTTAAATAGTTTAATTGAAACTTGATAGAGGTCTTGTACCGTTAAGGAATTATGTTTCCTGGAAATTCTTGCACTCTTTGTTCAGGTAAGCTCGTTTTCTTTATCAACGGATTACTTCTTTTAATTTCTATCCTCAAAACAGAACAGTTATGATTTCTTATCATGTACATATGCTCTCGTCAGTGAAACCTTATTTATACACTCCTGGAAATTGAAATAAGAACACCGTGAATTCATTGTCCCAGGAAGGGGAAACTTTATTGACACATTCCTGGGGTCAGATACAGCACATGATCACACTGATAGAACCACAGGCACATAGACACAGGCAACAGAGCATGCACAATGTCGGCACTAGTACAGTGTACATCCACCTTTCGCAGCAATGCAGGCTGCTATTCTCCCATGGAGACGATCGTAGAGATGCTGGATGTAGTCCTGTGGAACGGCTTGCCATGCCATTTCCACTTGGCGCCTCAGTTGGACCAGCGTTCGTGCTGGACGTGCAGACCGCGTGAGACGACGCTTCATCCAGTCCCAAACATGCTCAATGGGGGACAGATCCGGAGATCTTGCTGGCCAGGGTAGTTGACTTACACCTTCTAGAGCACGTTGGGTGGCACGGGATACATGCGGACGTGCATTGTCCTGTTGGAACAGCAAGTTCCCTTGCCGGTCTAGGAATGGTAGAACGATGGGTTCGATGACGGTTTGGATGTACCGTGCACTATTCAGTGTCCCCTCGACGATCACCAGTGGTGTACGGCCAGTGTAGGAGATCGCTCCCCACACCACGATGCCGGGTGTTGGCCCTGTGTGCCTCGGTCGTATGCAGTCCTGATTGTGGCGCTCACCTGCACGGCGCCAAACACGCATACGACCATCATTGGCACCAAGGCAGAAGCGACTCTCATCGCTGAAGACGACACGTCTCCATTCGTCCCTCCATTCACACCTGTCGCGACACCACTGGAGGCGGGCTGCACGATGTTGGGGCGTGAGCGGAAGACAGCCTAACGGTGTGCGGGACCGTAGGCCAGCTTCATGGAGACGGTTGCGAATGGTCCTCGCCGATACCCCAGGAGCAACAGTGCCCCTAATTTGCTGGGAAGTGGCGGTGCGGTCCCCCACGGCACTGCGTAGGATCCTACGGTCTTGGCGTGCATCCGTGCGTCGCTGCGGTCCGGTCCCAGGTCGACGGGCACGTGCACCTTCCGCCGACCACTGGCGACAACATCGATGTACTGTGGAGACCTCACGCCCCACGTGTTGAGCAATTCGGCGGTACGTCCACCCGGCCTCCCGCATGCCCACTATACGTCCTCGCTCAAAGTCCGTCAACTGCACATACGGTTCACGTCCACGCTGTCGCGGCATGCTACCAGTGTTAAAGACTGCGATGGAGCTCCGTATGCCACGGCAAACTGGCTGACACTGACGGCGGCGGTGCACAAATGCTGCGCAGCTAGCGCCATTCGACGGCCAACACCGCGGTTCCTGGTGTGTCCGCTGTGCCGTGCGTGTGATCATTGCTTGTACAGCCCTCTCGCAGTGTCCGGAGCAAGTATGGTGGGTCTGACACACCGGTGTCAATGTGTTCTTTTTTCCATTTCCAGGAGTGTATTTACCAAGTTATGGGTCAGGCTGGTTAAGGAAATGGACTTTCATTCGGAACGAGTGCTGCTCACATCGTTTGTATACTCTGTTTACGGTTTTCATGGCTTTCTCTACGGGAAAGCTGGGTTGGTTCATTCGATAACATTACATCTGATGACCTCTGCCTGACGTTCAACATATAACTGAGTAGTGAGTGGTCAACTTTTATTGTTTTTCAGAAGTTTGTAGCTGAGTTCTTGTCTTCCAGCAGGAGATTGGATTGACAACTACGTAAGACGATGTCTCGGACAGTCAGTCGTAGAAAGAGGCAGGCAGTAAAATGTTACTGTCATACTGCATTACTAATGAAGATGTACCCTAGATGCTTAACCGCGTAAACTGGAAATTTATTCGTAGGCTTTGGAAATTTTTCCTCGTGTTGTGCCTGTGGTGTTACTGCTGGCGACTGTGGAGAGTCAATAAAGAACGAAGTGCCATATTGTATGATTGAATGACAGACAGAACGTAGAGGGTGAAACCCGCTAACGGCTTACAACCTGCAGTTCTCGCATACTAGGAAGGAAAGAGAATTAGGATTTACTATTCCGCCACCTATGACGTCATTAGTAACAAAGCACAAACTCGGATTTGCACGACGACAGAGCGGGACCTTACAAAGCAGTCATACCGGCCATAATCGCAAAGATAAACTACGGGAAACCTAACGCTAGATGACCAGACGATACCCAGATGAGCACTTGTACCGTTTTTTACTTCTCTAGAACAACACAAAGGCTCTCTCGATACCGAAGGCGTAGTATATGGAGCAGTTCAAAACAAAAACTCATCAATAGCGGACTAATTATGATTACTTTTTAATAACTCAATCTACACCATATACAAACGTGTAGTACAAAATAACAGTGTTTTGCCATTGTTAAATACGCTAGACTCCATCAACATTATTAAATCGTATACGTCACTTTGTGCAAAATGAAAAACCGTCTGTGAAAACAGTACCAAGTTAGTTGCAAATAAGCAAAAACTCAAAACAAATTTATGATCTTAACACTGGATAATCAATGAAATTTCGGCCCTGTTATCGGTTGTAACTACTTTCTTTCCGTAAAAAAGTAGAGGGCGAGTCATGAAATAATTTTCCGGGTGTGTAGATGACTCCTTGTTCAATCATCCGTGTTATGGCTCATCTTATCAATCGGTACACTATTCTCTACCAAAAGCTACGTTCCCAAATTGATATTACGCTGTAGATATTCTGTAGACGTCTCACTAAAATACTTTGCCTCTGTAAGTTCTTAAAAGAATTTGGGAATGGAAGACTGGAATTTTTCATTCCTTAAAATAAAAACGTATCTGCTATCCCGAGAAACCTTCATCAGCAGTATACGCCGGGAAAGCCTAAAGTCACGCATCTGCTACATAGTTTGCGTTTTTAACTTCCTTTTCACTCAACTACATATAGGCATCACTGACTGCATCGAGGCAGAAGAAGCTTTTCAATCATTAAGACATTTTATCTCACAACGATACACGATCTATTCAGAAAATTTCTATTTAAGTATGAAAGTAAGTTTTGTAGTCAACAACCAGTTCTGCAAACGAAGCGAAGTTACAAATCAACGTTATTGTTTCTCTCATTGTGCTGCATTTTTTTTTAATGCATTACTTTATTAAAACAGTTGAAGAGCTACAGTACATTTTGTCAGGTTTCAGTTTCACAAAGGTGAGCAAGAAATCTCGCATTATGATGAATGTAATAGCCAGTCTTTTGCTCACACAATAGGGAGCCGGACAAAATTTTCCCATACCTAAAGTACCTAGCAGCAGTCTGAAGTGCTGTGTCATGCGCATATATTGCAGACTACAATCGCAATCTTAAAAGAATTCTGAAAACATAACCAGCGAAGCTGATAGAAAGAGAAAGGTTAAGAATCAAACTATCGGAAAAGCGTGTTGAAGTTTCGGGAATATTTTACTTCCTTCTGCATTGTTTTCCATCTTCACACTGTCTTTCATTTCTGGCTAATATGTGATGCTGTGTTCGGCGACTGCTCATTTAAATGACCGTTGGGACCTCAGGGGTTTCAGTTTTGTCGACAAACTTTGAAAGATCACACCACTTTTATGTGACCTATTTCTGAGGTGGAGGGGAAGGATCGGTCTCATATTTGTCCAGATGGCAATGAAAAACCGCCTGGTAACCATATCATTAATCCGGAGTATGGATTCGATACAGGTTTTCTCACTTCCCGGCCTCGCTAGTTAGTACTTAACGCATTACGCTGTAAGACTACGTTCGCAAAGATTACATGTCTCCTCCTAATAATGAAGAAATCCGTATTGCGCAGCAGGAAGCTGATTTCAGTTATCAGACAAAAGAATCAAGGTATCGCTAAGAATATGGGAACGTGGAACAGGAACAAATCAAGTGTTTAAACAGGAGAATTTTCGTGAATTTGTATGTCTGATTGCTACGTAGATGTTGCATAAACAGACGACATGAGATCGTGAGGAGCAGGATTCGGCGAGCGCGGGCTGAGGTGAGGAACCTGTTAACAACGAGAACGTGCCACGGCGCAAACCCGGATACGCGCTCGTCGCCCAACGTGGCGCGAGCCTCTCCACCATCAACTCTGCTCATCCACACACAGCCGTTTCGACAGAGATTTTACCGACTTGTTACTCTCTTCCTAGCTAACAGAAATCCGAGGAAATTAAGAACTTAGAACACTGATACTATTTTCACGTAGTAGCTGATCTGCCTCGGAAACGGGAGTCATTAGATTCTCACCACGACGGTACCTTCAGTGTAAAATAGGGAAAGGAAGAAATCAGAAATGAAAGGTTAGTGTTTAGCGTCCTTCCGATAAACGGGTTATTAGAAGCTGAAAAGCGGCTCAATTGGGCAAGGCTGACAGAGGGAACTTGTAGCGGCATTAAGAAAGGAACAGTTCCAGCAATCAGTCGCCTTAAGTGATTTATGAAAGCCACGAAAAATTGTCGTAAAAAGGATGCGCAAATATCTGAACTTTGTTCCTCCCAAACGTGAGTGCGGTTTATGAAGCGCTGTGTGAGAAATGTGAAGCTTTGACGGGAATTTTTTTCACGAACAATGCCTCGGGACCCTCAGAAACTTAGCGCTTTCTGACGCTACACTGATGAATGGCTGCTCCCAGTTGTTATCCGCATCCGCCGCCAAATAAAAATGAAGTCTGAGCGCTAACTGAAGTGCTTACATTGTGATAAAATATATGTCAGAGGCAATTACCATTTCACCGACAAGTAATGGTCCGAGCAATGTTCTGTAACTCCACTGTCAACAGGCTATTTTGACGATTTTCGTTGACATTTCTCATTTTTCAGCCAACGGGCAAACGAAGCGTATCCGTCGGACTGAAATTGTTTGACTAGTGAGCGATACAGATTCACAAATGGAATGACAATGTTTAATATACAGTAATCACGTATATATGAGAAGCACGCGCACCCGGAAAAATATCAGGCCCCATGTGGGTAATATTTAGAATCAATATAACTGTCACCTTCCTACCACTGAGTTTTGCGTTCGTGTACGATCATTGAATGCAAACATATGAGAAAACAGAGTATCACACGAGAAACCAGAAAGATCATTAGGTTACAGCGTCAATGGTTATGAGAAGATCCGATCACATGCCTTTGATTTCGGGTCTGTTACGTTCTGAGTGGGAGAGTCTTTGAGATGAAAGGATATCGTCTGATAAGAACTCGAAGTACGATTTCCATGCCGCGCCACACCACTGTGTTCTTCTAGCCTCTTACCAATGGCGCCGTTGGAGTATAGTATGACCCAATAGTGTGACACGCCGTTGGGATTGCAACTGACTGCCATACCAGCTCGTTTCTCTACAATCCGGTAAGAAATACAGATATACTTGCGTACCAGCGGCACTTCTAATTGACGTAGGATTTGTATTCTACGCTGGCTGTTTGGACTTAAGGCTTCAGGTGGAATCCGGCTACCCCTTGCAGAGCGAAGGATGGAAGAAAAATTAGGGTGTAACATCCACTATTCGTGCAGTACTTCTTGGACTGCTGTGTGGTTGTACTGTGCGTTGCTTACGGTGGACTTACTTGTATTGATTACCTACTGCATCTGCCTATGACTCCTCGATGAGGCTCGAATTTTCTATGCAGTAATGTAGTATTGAGTTTGATGTAGCAGAAATACACCCATACGATCTCAATGAGGGAGATGAAAAGCTAAATGACAACAGTTTGTTCCTTCATAACGGCATTGCACATAAAAGCTGCTAGTTACGTTTGAAAAAGTTACTAGTCGTTGAACTCATGTTGGAAAATTTGACTTTCAAGCGTACAAAAATGCCACGTCAGCATCCTCAGAGTGAGAGAACAGCATAGGAGAAGGAGTCCTGTCGGAGCTAAAGTCTCTGAATATTGCAGTAGCACAGAATTCACCGTTCTTTCTAGCAATCCACGCGTTTGCAAAGACGGCTGCAGAAAAGATCATGCAGCTACATGTCTACTGAATTAGATAGATGAACAGGTATATGTGTCGAACAACAAATAGTAGCATAAATTCATGGAGCCTATAAGACGGAGCTGAACAGTAAGGTAAATTGTCTTGCTGATGAATAGCACTAGGTTTTCCTTGGAACTCAGCTGCGAATGAGGACTCAAAACCTCATTAGTGGCCGGCCGGTGACTAGTCGCTTCAGTCTGGAACCGCGCGACCGCCACGGTCGCAGGTTCGAATCCTGCCTCGAGCATGGATGTGTGTGATGTCCTTAGGTCAGTTAGGTTTAAGTAGTTCTAAGTTCTAGGGGACTGATGACCTCAGATGTTAAGTCCCATAGTGCTCAAAGCCATTTTGAACCTCATTAGTGCGTTGCTGTTTCGATTCCGTGCCTCCAAAAACAAATAATCACATTCGAATAAAACTACCTGTAGCCCAGTGTTCTTGACGTTCACAAAACAATAAAACCTTTTTCTTCTTTTATCTGCAGACTTACGTCATGCGTTGATTATAATGGACACCAAGGCTGTTGCAAGATTTACAGAAAGGCATTTTTATTTGCCATCAGTTGCATATATTATATTTATTTTTGACCGGTTTCGATTATTTCAACCATTCTCAACTGGAAGAAAAATTATAAAATTTATTGGTTTAAAAAAGCGTATTTCTCACACAAAGCACTTTTGTATACCGCCGACCGTGGTGGCCGTGCGGTTCTAGGCGCTAGGGTCCGGAACCGCTGGACTGCTACGCTCGCAGGTTCGAATTCTACCTCGGGCATGGGTGTGTGTGATGTCCTTAGGTTAGTTAGGTTTAAGTAGTTCTAACTTCTAGGGGACTGATGACCTAAGATGTTAAGTCCCATAGTGCTCAGAGCCATTTGAACCATTTTTGAACTTCTGTATACCAATGTATCAATGATAAAACGTGGAATGCAACGTAACCAGAATTTGACAATATCTTGAAAAACTTAGGTAATTGGTAGATACACCCTGACAGTTGACAGGCGACTGCCATCTCAGGCCTACGTTTTTCAAGATATTGTCAAAATCTGATTACGTTGCAGTCCCTGTTTTGTCATTTTTACATTTGGTATAAGAAAGTGTTTTCTGTGGGAAATAGGCATTTCTAAACCCTCAGATGTTATAATTACCCTTGCAGTTGATGATGGCTGAAATAACAGAAACTGGTCAAGAATAAATATAATATAGCAAATAAAAATATTTTGCTATAAATATCTCACAGTTGTAGCTAGTTACCTACGCAAATTTTGAATTGATACAAGAAAAATAAACGAAAACTTTGTGATGCGTTCTGGCCTCCTGGTATGACGTTTTCTGACCCTGTGTCAGATGATAGTGAGGTATGACAGACAGACGTTGCAAAAAATTGCAGTCTCCATCCACACTCATCCAAATCACCATGGGCGGAATTTGTTGAGGCATTTGAACACAAATGCAGTTGCCACTGATTAGAAGATATCTCTGGGTGTAGAGGCACAGTCTGATGTTAGTTGACGAATATGAAGATGTGTTTTATATGCAGTGTATACTCGGGAAACAGTACTACTTCCGCCGGCGGATATGGTTTTGCAAGTGGTTCCTGATGCCCAGCACAACCAAAGCTTGGGTCAATCTGGCCTGACAGCCTTATGTATTCCAACAACATGACTCCATTCGAGAGAGTATGATACGATATAATCCTCAGTAATTTATTGCGCTTTGTTCTTCAAAAAGAATTTTGGCTTTCATGCTTGGGTTATTGTTAATTTCTCTTCGTCAAGGATGATGACCAGCAACCATTGTTTTAGGGAGAAATCCAACTAAACATTTGTGGTTGAGTAAGTACTGAGAATGTTACGCACCAGTTGTCGAAAATGTGAGATTTTTTCCCCACAATATGTTTCGGAACTACATTATCTCGTGATTAAGTCCAATAAAACAAGAAAACACAAATTATGGTATCGTAATATTACACAATCTGACTACCATGTAAATCTATCTGTATAACCCTGTAGTAGTAGCTGTATTTTATTTTAAAAGATGTATCCATGTGTGTCATCAGGATATTGCACTGAAGAGTAGAATTTCTAACTTGGCGTTCGTATTACTTGCGCGTGTTCAAGACAGTCCTAATTATTTCCTCATTCGTTCGACGTACATCGTTCATCCTGTTGACATTCAAGTTTTCTGGGTATGATACCGCGCAACATTGTAAAAAAATATTGCCGGTGAAATCGATCTTCAGACCCAGAAAGAAGGCTAACACTGTTCTTTTACAATATGAGGCAGTCCCATAGCCTAAAAACGTTTATGCCAGCTGATTCTGAGCTTGGAAGTCGACGCAATTACATCGTTAATCTCGTGGTTTGTCAGGGGTGAACCATGTGATATGGCGCTGTAGTAAAGGCGGTGGACTCGCATTAGAGCAGAGCGGGATTCAAAGGTCCATTGGCCAGACAGTTTAAGGTTTTTGTGGCTTCCCTAACATTCTGACGTAACGTGTGTAAAGAACGTTTAATTTCTTTCTCCGTTCTTGTCCAGTTCAGGTTCATTCACAGTCTCTAATGACATCAACGTTAAGCTCAAACTTATCTTCCTTTGTAATTGGGAGTAAAGGAGTTTCAGATAGGAACTGGGATGATATGGTTAATGCAGTGATGCTAGAGTCAAGACGGTACTCCAGACAGATCCTTAGCGAAGATGTTCCGGTAGCAACTTTAAGCCATTTCCTCCTCATTACAGATTACAGTCCGCAGCGTGTCGCAAATAAAGATAACAAGTATCTCTCTAATGATGTTGAAAGTGGCACTGACGATATTACAAACGTTGTAAATTGATTTTCACGTAATGGGCGCTTCCAAACCCAAACACAAAGTGGTAGTGTAGAGATGGTGTGGAACTCATACATAAAACTGAATAACGTATTCTACAGTAAATAACGTTCCTTAAAGGAAGGTATACAACTTAGTACATTAACAAAATCGTTTCTGCTCAGGAAACCACCACGCTTCAATTCAGAACATGTTCCTGGAATTCTCTTTCTCGGTTTATGACGACTACGCGAAAGCGTAGATTTTATGGCTAAAGAACATATTTGTATGTAGTTGTTTACAATTTAGCCGTAGAATACAATGCGTGTGGAAAGCGTCGAGTTACAATAATTAGTTCACCTTTGACAGGTAGCTCCAGTGCACAGTTTTCCCTATATAGATTTTGTTTTATGAATGTAAGATTTTTTTTTTTTTTTTTTTTGTTCAGGAACAACAAAATAAAAATATGTCTCTACGTTTTCTTCTGTATGTGAAAGTTGGTTCATCGACATTCTCACGAATATCACTACTTCGTGGGATTCGATCTACAATATGAGAAACATTTATCATTACATCTATCAAAATGATGGAGGGACCAGACAACTTTGAAACAAAAGTCTCTTTAGTTCCGTTAAGATGTACATGAGCAGGTAATTACCGAGCCCGTTGATTATCATGTGTTAAAAGTGAGACATTTTCATTCAGACCTGCGGTGAGAATTCCCGGAATATTTCTTAGAATTTTGTAAGCTTCTAGTCGAGACCCTCTTCATCATTTGGAATCAAAGAATTTCAGCCGGTTCTGCGGTGAGAGCTTTCTTAAGTTAGAAAGAGAAAATGAATTTTCTTCTTCACATCCACCAGTACCTCTGAGAAATCCGTTTAGAAAGTAGCATGTAAAAAAATGTATACTCTATACGGTTACAGAAGTATATTCTGCAGCAAGATAACCGAACATCATGTAAGAAATAAGCGGGTGTAAATTATGTTTATTTTCATTTTTGGAATTCATTTTCGTTTTCCTGGCGTCCGAGTTGCGGACGGTTATAAATCCTCTCCTTTTTGTCTTGTGTTCGGACACTGTAAGTACTAAGGAAGCTCATAAGCAAAAGTTGTACTCTTTTGCAGCTGCGGATCATACGAGGGAAGTAATAACTTAGATTCTTTGTCAGATCTATCTTTTGAACAATTTTTCTGGTCAGGTATCTTACGCAAGGCATATATAGAAGCAGCATAACAAGTGCACTAATGTTCCTCACAGCAAAAGCGCATCACAACAGCGTAGTGGAGTGATAGGCAGCAGAACTGGCCCCCGCAACTGCCGTCCATTACCACGGATAAGCTTCTTCTGCAGAATCGTAGAATATACGAGGGGCGTTCAGAAAGAAAGCTCCGATCGGTCGCGAAATGGAAACGACTATGAAAATCCGATAAAGCTTTGCACAGATGTGTTGGGTAGTGTCTCTAGTATAACCCCAGTTAGCATCACGTCGCTCTTCTCATTTCTGAGCTCGCAGTGAGTGCGTAAAGATGTCTAGAAAATAGTGTCTGCCGCCAAGTACGAGGGCCTGGTGAGAAATTTCGCCTGAAGCTATGCAGCTAACATTACATAACTGTCGTGCTGTTTCTTCTTCAAGACAATTCTCAGCCGCATTCTGCAGGAGCAATGAAGATGCTCCTGCATCGTTTTCAAATGGAAATGTGAGATTACCCACAATACAGTCCGCAATTGTCTCCCCCTGAGTTTCATCTCTGATCACATGAACCGCTGTCTTTGAAGACAACATTTTGACACAGACAACGAGGTGTAGGCCAGCGTGGAGAATTGGCGGAAAGCACTGGCGGCTGCCTTCTATGATGAGGCTATTGAAAAGTTGGTACAACGCTATGACAAAAGTCTAAGTCAGAACGGCGACTACGTAGAGAAGTAGCTGAAAGGTGTAGCTAATTGTTACAAGTAAAACATTTCTGATGTTCACTGTGGTTTCAATTTGGCAATCAATCGGAGCTTACTTTCTGAACAGGCCTCGTATTCCCAGTGCAAATGTAATGACCCATTACGAAAATACCAACTTGCACGCCTCACCCATGATATCACAAAGGGAATACTTCAAGGTAATTTAGAATACGATGTGTTTCTTGAATTCCGGCAAGCTTTCGATTCAGTTCCGCACTGATATCTACTAAGGAAGCGACGTTCATATGGGGATTCAGCTGCAGTTGTTAATCGGTTGAAGACGTCTTTTATAGAGAGACGGTGCGATGTTCAAAGCGGAACAGTCATTTCAGTAGTTGCGTTCAGATTCCTGTTTGGGTAATCCTGAATTAAGTTTGCCGTGGTTTCCCACACGTGGAGAATTCCGTGATACTTCCTACCATAGGTCAACGCACGATTCTTCCCCAGTCCCACATCCAGTCCAAGGTAGCACTCCCCCCTTTCTTTAACACGATTTCGGCGGTGCACCATGTTCTAACCGTCTTTTCTTTCTTCCAGAAGATACTTGCACAGACAGAACGCAGCACGTTGCTCCGTACAGAGTACAATTAACAGACATTGAAAATATAGAGTTTTCATGTGTGATACGACCTTTACGTTTGTTAAAACTTGGCAAATTATTTTATTTGTAGCTTCAAACTTCTCAGAGGTTATGCAGTTGCCACCAAAGACACGTTATTGAAAGTTCATCCCGTAAGCACCCATTCAGATCTCCAAAAGATTTTAGTTTGCTGCAGAGACCGGCAACTGGCTCTGCATGAAAACTAAAATTATCGTAACAATATTAATCAGTTAAAACTGTAGTCAGTCTTTTCCTAAAAGTAACTGAGAGCAACAACGCATACAGGAATTCAAAGAAACAGTCAGATATCTTCACTCGCCGGTAAAACCTAGCAGGCTTTATTTCGTTTGTAGAATGTTTAGAATCTGCGATTTTTCTGCGAAACAGATAGATTATAAAAGCTTGTATAGCCTGTTGCGGGATATTGCTCTAATATTTGCAAGCCATATAACGATAAGCTAGAGGTATATTTCCAGTGAATAAAGGGAAGGATACGAGGATCGTCACTCGTAATTGTCCAACTCATGACTATGTGTGATAGAAATTTGGAACAATCTGCAATGTCAGAAGCTTAAAAAAAGACAAAGTATTTCATGAGATCTACGTAAAGAACACAAGAACAGGTCGAAGCGACTTTGCACTTCAACTTCCATTTCTTCGAACCATTACAGGTAAACATTGTTGTCAAGATATTCTAGAAGATGTACAATGTAAAAGATATCTGAAGCTGGAAAGAGAGTTTTCGTTCGCTTGTGTTAAATACCATCGTTTTGAGAAACACTATCATCACTTTCACAGAGAAACTACGTTTGTCAGCTAAAGGTGATCGAATATTTGTATCTTAAGCTACAGGTTTGAATTTAAACGCCATGTAAGACTAGCGAAAATGAAGTGAAACTGCACATAATGTGAGATTTGATGAAGATCGCAATTACGGCCACGTTACGTAAAACTGAAAACAGGCTTGGCAGTACTAGTGTAATAACACCATTGATACGATCAGGTACGATGCAGCACCCGACAGAGACCGGATGCACCCCTTAGTGCATTCGGAATGGAATTGTATGATTGTCGTAGACTATCCTGACGCCTGTTCTCTGTTTCTGTATATTCATTTTCATCGGCATAGCTACAGAAACGTACAGCACAACAGTCTATCACCTTCATGCTTCTTCTATAAAGCTATATGATACGTTCAGTATCTATCTGAGACGGACCACACGTTACACAGTACCATGGCTTATCTGGAAAGTTAGGGGTTGGGGTATACAGCTTCTACGTCTAAACCATTTATTATTGTCCGATCAGCACCTTTCCAGCATTAAAAACTGTTTTTTTCTTTATTATTTTTATTTTATATGCAGATCAGTTTTAAGACATTTCTTAGAAAATGTTAAGTCCTTCATCACATAGCCCAGTCCACCATGATTCGTTTTGTGTTCTCTTTTATACTTATCGGTTTTCTTTGTTATAATATCTTCAACTGAACTAAGAGAGTGTGCAGCTGCTGTATCACAATTCCCACGTTGATCTTAGTACAACATGTAAGTGGTACAGATTAACTTAACGCGAGCTTTGGCATTTGCCTGCAGGGGAACAGCGACAGTTTGCCGGCCGCGGTGGTCTCGCGGTTCTAGGCGCGCAGTCCGGAACCGTGCGACTGCTACGGTCGCAGGTTTGAATCCTGCCTCGGGCATGGATGTGTGTGATGTCCTTAGGTTAGTTAGGTTTACGTAGTTCTAAGTTGTAGGGGACTGATGACCACAGCAGTTGAGTCCCATAGTACTCAGAGCCATTTGAACCATTTTTGAACAGCGACAGTTTGAAATTGTACAGCAGCCACAACTCGCATGTAATTTTTTTTTTTACATGCTTTACTTCAGAACTGTAGAAATACAAATTGTTACACTATCATACAATAAGATAAATACACAGATTGAACTTTCATCATGATAAAAAGTTGAATCTGTGAATGCATGCATATGGATGCATGTTAATGGTTCACTGGTACATGTCATCGTAAGACTGGGAAATGGCTGTTATCGGTGGTGTAACACGCTCACAGTTCTGAAGATGTTCACTTTGGTCGAGTGAAACACGCGAAAATAAAGAAAAAGCTGCAAGTGACTTGTGGCTGCTCGACAATTTTAATTGCAGACTAACTTTGTGGTTCGGAAGCAGAGTAGCATACGCGTTAGAAGTAGGACGAGAGAGCGTACAGCAAGAAGCTCAGGGCATGAGTCAGATAGCTGTATCCAAGTACAGATATTAATGCAGATGTAGACCTGTTGTCTGACGTTGACACTGTGCAGGAAATGACTTACAGTACTATGATTTTAAGAATGCATCGTGTCATCAGTCTCAAGCAAGTTTGGTGATTTTTTATTTTTGTTTGTCAATAATACTCCTCTGATAACCACGTCTCTATAGATATCTTAACCTTTGACTATACTTAATAGATATATATACAGCCGTGTGGCGCGGGCCTTCCGTCGTGTAGACCGTTCGCCTGGTGCAAGTCTTTCGAGGTGACGCCACTTCGGCGACTTGCGTGTCGATGGGGATGAAATGATGATCATAAGGACAACACAACACCCAGTCCCTGAGCGGAGAAAATCTCCAACCCAGTCGGGAACCGAACCCGAGCCGTTTGGTATGACATTCCGTCTCGCTGACCGCTCAGCTACCAGGGGTGGACATACTTAATAGAGAAGGCACAAAATATTCATGCAATCTTGTGGAAATATACCAAGAGTAATAGTTGCGTGTTCTGAACTTTGCGTAATAAACATCCAGACAGTTAAACAAGGATTTAATAGACGTGACTGGCGACACCCGATTTGTGCATTATCGAAAATGATCGAAGAGGCCACCGGTTTACTGCTGGTTCATAGTGTCCAGCAGGCACAAACCGGGAGCACATTTATGGACTGTTCGATCAGCTAATACCCCTAGAGATACTGAAGTATCACATAACGGAAAACTTTTATCCGGAACGCTGCAAGTCACGTCTGATATGTCATCCCTGCGATTTGCGCTATAGGGCCGCATATAATACGATAGGAGCTGTGATCATGTAAACCGTCTAGAAGAGACTCGCTGAGAATCTTGGGAGACCTGCGTTGCTTCGGCTGCCAGGACGAATCTCACACGTAACAGTATGGAACGTGCCGAACTATAGGACTATAATGGCTGTTACAAGATAAAAGCATACCACAGGATTGACAGCCACGAGTTAAATTCTGTAAACTATATAACGATTAATTTCAATGTGTGTCCAACTTATACTCTTCGTGCTTCTGACACTATGGAAATATGCAACTGTGTGAGACGAGAAAAACTGAATGGGGAATGTTAGACCACTAATATGGGGGAACATAGGAAGTACTGTATCAATTTCGACAGAAACTGACTGCTCAGAATTACTTCAGTTTTTTTTTTTTTTTTTTTAATAGATTTGCTCAAAGAAGTTTCTCTTGCTGCCCAAATGAACATATGGATACATGTTAATGGTTCGCTGGTACATGTCATCATAAGACCGGGACTATGTAGTGTGTTCATTTCCTGGCATGAGAGGTCATCTGATTTAAATACTCTACATTTTTCATATTCCTTACAACATGTGCGTAAAATCCCAAATGGGCGTCACTGATCGCATTGTACATGCTGTGCTAATAATTCTGACCAAAGAGGATGTCTTGCAAAGCATTTACTATGTGTGTATGCAGTGATATCATGGCGCCCCTACTCGTAATTTCAATTAAATCTTGCAAAACTTAGTAGTATATCTATGGGCATTCTGGCCCACTTCATTCACAAGTCAAAAAGCTTTAATTTGTCTACATCACATGAGCCAGGTTATTCACCTACACATGATATCACAAAATCCAAGGTGCCAGCAGCCATGTCCCCACATTATCCACCATGTGAGAAGCCACATCCCTTCTCACCCCTCTCCACCCATCTGCAGTCAAACATAGCCTAGTATTAAAATGAAACAGCCAATCACAATCCAAGATGGCAGAACTAACCCAGTGCTAGTGGGAAATTTAAAACAACCTAGTATTAAAATGGAAAAGCCAATCAAAATCCAAGCTGACAAAACTAACCCTGTTGTGCTAGCAGGAAGTTAAAAAAATTAAAATTTTGAAACAAGCCAACTTGTGTTTTGCAACCCCTCCGATCAGAAGTTAGCATCTTAGCCACCATTAAAATAAAACATCCAATTACAATGTAGCCCATCACGGCAGTGCTCAAACTTCCTACACTTGCAGCATTTCTACATCTAAAATACATCATTAAAAGAACACACCTAAAAAATATGTAACCTCGATCTGAATTGCACAGAATGCCACTACGCTGAAAAAATATTTTCAACTACGTTTTCATTCCTGTTTATGTACTGTCTAACCAGTTATATCCATAAATTTCATTGAAAAATGTGTATCATTCACTGGAATATGAGAACGAGTATAAAGCATACTCTGCATAAATAGATAAAAACTGTCGTTTGCTTACAGAATTTAATTAATGAATCAGTAATATACAGTTGTTGAAGATGAGTTTTACTTTAAATACTATTCCGCAAAACACACACACACACACACACACACACACACACACACATACGTTTATCATACACACACACACACACACATCTGTCAAAATTGGTGTCTCAAATATGATTGTGTAACAATGCTGTTTTCATGCATAAACACATCTAACTAAATACATAACTTGCTATACAGACAGGTAAACTTCCTATGGAATATGCAAACAAGTATAACACACACTCTCTATAAATAGTTAAAAAAACAGCATTTCCTTATGCAATGTAATTACCAAATTAATAACACACAGTTGCTGAAGATGAATATTCTTTCAGATATTATTCCGCAAAACTTCAAAATAGAAAATAAATTCAACTACTGAATTATGGAACTGTCGCTTGCTGTGACCAACAGACAGTTGCACCTGTAAGTGTCCAAAGTTAGGTCAAGATACAATTGCTTAGGACATAACAGAGCCTTAAATGAATTATTTCCCACTTCTTTGACGCTTGTCAAGTGTCACACTGTTCTTTCGAGGTCTCAAATGTTTGTAAAACATGTGAGCAATGTAAAAAAGTACAATGTTTACTTCATGTACCAAACTGTCATTTCCTTGGATCGCATGACGTAAACAAATAAAAAATTTTGATATGTAAGCAAAGTGGGCCAGAATCCGCATAGACAGACTTCTAAATGTAATGCTATATAAATTGTATTTTAGTATCTTTGTCACTCTCATAAGCAACTACTGTCTTTTTTACAAAGAGGTCAACTTCTTGCTATAGAGCCTGATCTTAACAGTCAAGCCACTCTGAAAATTTTGCTGCACAGTGAAAGATCCGTTCTTGAATAAGTTATAACAGTTCCCACAAAATCACGAGGAAAAATCCCTGAACTCGCCTGGGACTGAATCCAGGACATCCATGGCTGGACTCTAGCGCTCTACATGTGAGACCACCACAGCCACCGAGAGAAAACAGCTGCAAGTGGAAGAACATATAGAAGGATACGGTGCTTGGCAATAACATATTAACTCCTCGGATCGTACAGCTGTCCAATTGAACAAAAGAGTTAGAAGAGAGTGGGCTTACCTGCGATGCTGACGTGCGGCTTCCAAACGGACGAGGGGGAGGGCGCAGGCGCGGCCGAGTGCAGCAGCACCGCCAGAGCCAGGAGAGCCGCCATCTGGCCGGCTGCCGGCCTGCAACAAAGCAAACTCTCTGTTACATAACCTTCATGTTGCACAGGCGCAGATCCGAGCGGAGGTGGGAGCGTCATGGGGGCCACGAATCCCCTCCTCCCCCAAAATGCTTTAGCGAAAAGTGTTCGTGTTTTTACATGTACACTATCTGGTCAAGGCTATCCGGACCCCTATTAGTGGAAACTAGTAAGAGGTGTGTCCACCATTTGCCTTTTTGACGACATGAACTCTGCTAGGGGCACTGTGAACAGTAGTCTAAATGTCTGTTGAGGAACGGAAGCCCATTCTTCCACATGAAGCGAAACCACAGATGGTAATGATGTTCGACATTGGACTTCGACGTTCTGACGCATTCACTTAAGATCGGGCCTCTGGGTAGGCCAATCCATTTCAGAATTGTTAGTGTCACAGATGCTACTTTATGACAGGGCGCATTGTCACGCTGATATAAACAACCATCATCATCGAACTGTTCCTCTATCGTGTGCAGTGTAGGATGCTGTAAAATGTGTTCATATCCTTCTGGAGATAGCATTCTGGACCACAACCTAACCACGAGAAACACACCCATATTGTAACACTAAGCCGGCCGCGGTGGTCTCGCGGTTCTAGGCGCGCAGTCCGGAACCGTGCGACTGCTACGGTCGCAGGTTCGAATCCTGCCTCGGGCATGGATGTGTGTGATGTTCTTAGGTTAGTTAGGTTTAAGTAGTTCTAAGTTCTAGGGGACTGATAACCACAGCAGTTGAGTCCCATAGTGCTCAGAGCCATTTGAACCATTTGTAACACTAACTCGTCCTTAATTCACTGTTGGCACTACACGTGATGGCAGGTAACGTTCTCCAGACATTCGCCAAACAAAAAAACTTCCGTCGGATTGCCGTAACATATAGGATGATTCATCACTCCAAATCATTCGTTTCTAGCCGTCCCATATCCAGTGGCATCGTTCATTTCATCTCTTCAAGAGCCGCTAAGCACTGACTACTACATAAAAGTGTGGCTTACGAGGAGTGGCTCGACCGTGTTACCCCATTCTTTTTAATTCCCTACACACAGTCATTGTGCTAGCTGGACTGCTCGTAGCGCTTTGGAGCTCACGAGTGATTCTTTCTGCTGATTTTATGCGATTTTGTACAACCACCATCCGCAATGGTCGACGGCCCCAGTCCATCAGTAAATGCAATCTCCCTGGTCCTGGTTAAGCAGAGGTTGTTTCCCACGGCCATATCACCAACAGTCGAGCTAACCAGCTTTAGAAGGGTTGGGATGTTAATGATGGATGACTAGCCCACTTTCGAAGTAACTGAGCACTCCTGACCCACCCATCCTGCTATTAGTGTTTCTCTACTGACAACACAATATTTCGTACCGCCTTTTATATTGGCAAGTACGGTTCACATGACATATAGTGGTCAATTTCCCCTTACAAATGGGTGTCCGGATACTTTTAACCAAATAGTAAATAAATTTCCAAATTCATCAGCTAACTTTTGGGAGAATAAAGTCGCATAAAAGCTATGACTCTCAGAAATGGTAGGAAATTCTAGGAAACTACAAGTTACTTTTCAATTTTTTTGTCCACGTGGATGTGCTAGCATCCTTACCGCCTATGGAGAACCTTCCAGCCAGGCACAGGCAATCGTACCTGCTGTCGACAACAAATACGACGCAGCGCGAGAGTCCACAGGCAGGACGGATAAACCACAGGTAGATGAGTAACCCGAGACAGAAAGGGAAAATACCATCGCCTCAGTAACAAAAAAATACTGAAGGACTCACTTGTGGAACATAGGCAGAAAGGTCTGAAAGAAAAAGTATTCTTTTGATTTACACTCTCGAGTAGTCATATTCTACAAACCTGTGTTCATTAATTACAATGCTATGTCAAATATCGATCATGCTGAATGCACACTTTGATTTTACATTATGTAAATTTTGATACTGCTAAAATTGTGAGCGTCTACAGCCGTTATCTACACTTATTGTAAATTAAACTACTACACCGCGTTTCGCTGTCTGTATGTGAAGGCAGGAACTACTGTAAGGATTTTAATACTGTTTTCGCTAATAGGCGGACTTGTTCACGAGGAAGGTTTGTGTACGTAATTTACTACCGCTACACCAGACAAGTCGTCCGGTCATAGGTACTGAGTGCTACCTGTGCAGAGCCGGAGTTCGTCGCTAGTAGTTATTAAATCAAACTGTGTGACACATGTACTTCTCAAATTTTCGGACGAATGTTTTTATAGATGCTATAGTTTTCTGTAATGGAATTTCTTCGAAGTTATGCCATAGCGAAGAACTCATTGATGTAAATAAATTGTTATTATTATACTGAAATAGTTTATGGTTATTATTGTCACTGTAATAATATTAAGCATCTATGGCACGTTAAAGATGGTGGTGACAGAAAGTTAGGGGAAAGACTGTAACTCCCATTAGCTCCCCCGCCAGTATCAAAACTTGGATCGGAACCTACAGTGTCGCATGACACGCAAGCCTCTCTTTCCTTAAAACATCTGTCCTTCCACAAATACCAAAATCCCGAGTTCGAGTCTCGGTCCGGCTCAGTTTTAATCTTCCAGGAAGGTTCATGTCAGCGCACACTCCGCTGCAGAGTGAAACCTCATTTTAGAATGATTAGTTCACAAGGTCACAACTGTCCATTCAAATAAGGCTAGGTTGTAACTCATTCTCCAAAGTCCTCTCGATCGACCACATACTAAGCGGACACGTTACATAACATCTTTCCCGTCAGGTGCAGAAGAGAGTGGAAGCTGTCGTGTGGAGTAGTAATAAATTGTGCTTGTACTCTTCATATGCCATGTCTACCTAAAACTCTCGAGCAACAGAAAAACAGTTCTATCTGAGGCACTTCTCCAAGATGATCAAAGTGGATTTAGAAAAGGACATTCGCGACGTGACAATATCATTACAATAAAACTACTCACATAAAAACGTAGAGTTTTGAATCTTGAAAAAGTCTTCTATTGCGTTTTCCGATATAAGTTGTGGGCAATAGTGATGACAGTGGGTACCCACCAAAGCTTATTTCGTGGAACAAAATGGTATTAAATACAGGAGAGAAAAGGCAAAAGAGATAAAATAACAATCAAGGAGTAATACAAATGTCCATTTCAACCACTCTTTTTAACATTGATATTGATAATGTCCTAAAAAATTGGAAATCAGATAATTATCCAGGACCAAATTAGATGAACACATTAATCGCAGATGATAGAGTAGCAATGCAAGAAACTGAAGATGACCTCCAGTTAGCAGTACATCGGCTGAAACAAATACGTTCAAAATGTAGTCTTAAAATTTCATTACATTTATACCTGTACGTAGAACGACGACGACGATGTTCTGTACGCTAGAGTATGACGCGGCCGTCATGAAATAATATTATCCAGTAGTTCGAAGATGCACGGTGTCAAGTCGTCCCACTCTTTACCCACTCTTGAAAACTTATAAGCAGTGCTAAGGCGTGTTTAGTAAACACGAAAAACTGAGTTATGATTGGCAATTACTTTCAGGAAGATGTTTTATTGCGTCAGAACTCACGGCGGCTTCAAAGGAGTAGGAAATACGCACGAAGGTGGTGCAGCGTAGCATAGTCGCATCGGTGTCAGGCACATTTCAATAAGTGACGTGTAAGTGATAGACTTCATTCTAAACGCACCTAAATACCGGTAAACGTACATACCCTAGGTAAACTATACACATACTTTCGACTGGGACAATACTGCCTCAGCATTAAATAAAATTAGGCCCAATTCTTCAACTATGAGCGTGATTTATAAGTACTCTTTTGTCCGTACGATTAACACTGGGTGTGGAAATTCCATCTAAAGCATTTAAAGTCATGACTTCCACGGGTCCATTCTCATCTCGCTTGGATTTGGACAGAGAAGAGAAAAGAGAGAGAGTATTCTGCATCCCATCTGGAAGTCAAATGCACATAAAAATGGCAATTCAGTTGTTTATTAAGCCACGACGTACCTAACGTTTCCCATGGAGATGTGAAATAAACTGGTGACGGACTGGTAGATAGCTATTCGGAATAAGCAGCAAAACAATGGAGCAAATGAATATTCATAGCACGAGAAGACGCTACGCCCTGCGTGATCTGTATGACAGTGCAAGTATGTAGCGGTTTCCTATTCTGTTTAAGGCTGGAACTGGGTATGGATGTGAACAGGAGAAAACTACTGCTATTAAAGTTTCGGTAATACGAATGCATATAAATACGCTTTAATTAAATATATAACCCATAACCTGTTCGCTTCACGCCTCTCATTATGATCAACCTCCATAATCGAAAATCGCCGCCATTCATGAAGGTTTATCCGCGGAAGCGGTGTAGAATAGAAACTTTCACCTTCTTTGCGTATTTAGTTTTACTGCAAACGATATTAAATTGTAGTACACGATGCAGCTTAATTTCACACAGTGTTTATTGAGAAAATAAGGAATACAGTAGCATAATCCGCGTTATTGTTTAACAAAATCTGTTACAGGCGTGATTGAAATGTACAACAGGTTTTCTTGCTAAAGGAAAATTGAAACTGATACACATAGAAACTTAAGAAAGCGGAAGTATCAGTGAAGTACCCACCCTGATGTAGAACAATGCCAGCGAGTCCTGTACTTGCGTTCCTTAATACGGCTAGCAGTTGTACCCGCGCAGTTATAACCTTTCGCGTCTGTCATCCTATGTCTTTAAGTACGTAATTGGCTAGAGAGATAGAGAGCAAGTTCTGGTACGTTTCTTCATCCTCTGTCACACGACTATTGAAATCGATGTGACAAAAATCCTGCGTCTTTTTTTGCATGGAACGATCAGTCACTGGCACTTCTGCATTGTTAGGACGTATCCTTGGTAGCGTCATATTATTTCCTAATGTCTCGTGCTGCCCTCGAGGACGTCTCCCACAGCTGCAGACGTAACATTGTTTTAACGTAACAACAGCTCATCTCCATACTTCAAAACTAGGATCTGTCTTGGACAGCAGTACATTGACAAGAAATAAATGCCGATTAAAAGTACATATATATTGTTTAATACAAACAACAAAATTATTCTCAAAATGTTTACACAACCTGTGTGTCTTTCGATGACATTTCCTTTATATATTTGACAAAATTAGCTGAAAATTGTTTATTTCTTGTTGGTTGCATAAGTTCACAAGCTTGTTTAGGCATATGTGCCGTTGTCAACTGTTCCTGCTGCAATTATATTTATACATAATTTTATTCTACGTCTATGTAATAGTACTGTGAGATTTTATATTATACTTACTTGTAGATGGAGTCACGTCCATAAATCACCTTGGAGCTTAAGTTCTTTTGTGTATTATGTTGTTAACATAGGTCACGTGTTTCTTTCTTTCTATAGAAGAATAAGAGTGAAATTTCGTGTCATTTTTTGACAGTTGTCAAAAGTATAAAGCAGGTGTTATATTGTGACATTACGCAAGCTTCAGACCCAGCAGAGAAACGGTGAAGCTGAATTGGAAGCCTCATATTTCCGTAGGAACTTCTCATATTACACTAATTTTTGAACAATACCTGGTGCTTACATCATATGTCCCTCCCTTTCGATGTTTGCTCGAAACAAGCTTCGATGATAGGCAAGTAGTCTCATGTTTCCAGACCGAGTGTGGTTAACTACAACATGCAATTCCCCCATTACACTTACTTTGCAGCAGATGTTCTCCTATTACACTATTGAGTACTGTGGTTCATACTCGTGCATCCTAGAGACAAAATATAACGTGGATGTTCGTACAGGATATTATTTATGAAATGGATGCGGATGTCTGGGCTGGCCGCGTTAAGCTGCGCCTCACCGGTTGCAAGCGGGGATAAAAATTCGGTAAGTTAGAAGCACCATCTGGAACTCCAGCAGTACGTGTTCTTTTCAAAGTGGCTATCCCGACGCTGGCCTCAAATAGTTAATGGAAAGCACGAAATACGTAAATACGGATGGCCAGACGTGGATTTTAATCATCGTCCTCTCGCATGTGAACCCAGTGTCTTACCACTGCGCCGTATCGCTCGGTCGCAATGTGCAGGCGGTTGACATTAGGAGTAACATAGCAGAGAAATGAGAGATTCAGGTGCCTGCCTTACTCACTGACATCAGACACTACATCCCATAGCTAAAACGAATAGCACGGAATAAACCCAGTATGATACGACGCACTGTATCTCTTTTTTTTTTCAAATCTTCAGGTTACCGTATTTCAAAATTGGCACTACAGCAAGATTCTTAGTATTAATGTGCAATTCTTTACTGTCGTATTCTATTCCAAAACTATAGAAATAAGCTATTTCTAGGAGGGAACTACTGCTGTCCTACACAAAGCGAAACATTGCACACATGGCGTGCGATACCCAGATGTGTGAAGATGTGACGTGTGGATGTTGCGATGAGTGCTTGTTAATGGCTGTGGTTTTTATTGTTTTGGATGTGCATGGAGTAAAGGAAAGTAAGCGGTTGAAATACGCTACTGGCACTTTAGACTACTCATTTCGGAAACCACAATGGATTTCCGTGTCAATCTGACCTTGCGAAATTTTTTTAAATTTACCTCATAACACTGTCTCCCTATCTAGTGCTCATAAACTTTACAGTAGCTACTCTTCAGCTACGCGTGATTTAATTCTGGCATTGAAAATTTATTTCACTATCAGGATATGAACCAGTCCTTCCACAGCCTACTAGGAAAATACAGAGCTCGTACTCTGGTTCCACCTCCGAGTCACGTGATGCAGACAATTAATAAAAGTTCTCACATTTGAATATGAGATTTAATCTGTACCCATACAGACGGGGTACACAGATACCGTCCCGGCGGGAATGGTGGCGTCAGGCAGGACATCCATTCACCAACTGTCAATAATATTGCCATAACCCATATGGAAATGCCAACCCCATAGACAAACGGGAAAGGGTGAGGAAGAAGGAGAAGAGGATATGAAGCAGTCCCCTTCGGATGCTTTGCCTACGCATTATAACTTCGGAACTAAATAAAAGTTATTGTGAAAGGGATGTGAATTTCTAAAAATAAGAAAAAGAAGCATAGTCGTATAGCATTGTTGGCAGGGACACCCCGAGCGCTAGGCTCAGCCACCTAATCAGAAGGGTCTTCTTCCCACGCGCACAACGGCTGCTCTCCTCGTGGTATATGAGGGCAGTGCTTTAAGTGTATTTGCAAAATGTTGGTGCCTGGTGTATTGTGAGGTGTCACGTTTGTGTTGCATGATGGTGAGAGCAGGGGACGAGGCTGAAACCGGCTGCCGGCAAGCCTTTTAGTAGGGAGTTAAAAAGAATGGAGTACAATGATCGAACAGCTCTTCATAAGCAACACTTTCCTTTAGTCAGTGCTAAGCGAAGCTTGAGGTGGTCCAAAGAGCGATGCGGCTGGACACTGGATGACTCGAAACGAGTGATCTGGGCCGGTCGCGGTGGCCGAGCGGTTCTAGGCGCTTCAGTCCGGATCCGCACGACTGCTACGGTCGCAGGTTCGAATCTTGCCTCGGGCATGGATGTGTGTGATGTCCTTAGGTTAGTTAGGTTTAAGTAGTTCTAAGTCTAGGGGACTGATGACCTCAGATGTTAAGTCACATAATGCTCAGAGCCATTGTTTTTTTCGAGTGATCTGGAGTGATGAGTCACATTATATTCCGTGGCAATCCAATGGAAGAACCTGGGATTGGAGAATACCTAGGAGGAGGAGGAGGAGATTAGTGTTTAACGTCCCATCGACAACGAGGTCATTAGAGACGGAGCGCAAGCTCGGGTAAGGGAAGGATGGGGAAGGAAATCGGCCGTGCCCTTACAAAGGAACCATCCCGGCATTTGTCTGAAGCGATTTAGGGAAATCACGGAAAACCTAAATCAGGATGGCCGGAGACGGGATTGAACCGTCGTCTTCCCGAATGCGAGTCCAGTAGGAGAATACCTAGAGGACGTTACCTGCCGTCATGTATAGTACCAACAGTGAAGTAAAGAGACTTGGTATCAGGTATTGTGGTGTTTTTCGTGGTTAGGGCGTGCTCCCCTCATTGCAACTAAGAAAACGCTAACTGCGGAAGGATTTTTACACATTTTACAGCATCTATCGATCAGTAACAAGGGAGTCGCCGAGCTTAAAGCCCCCATTAGACGGACGAATCAGTTATCAAGATTGTCATATGCCCTCGCTCCGTGAGATACTGCGGAGAGATTTAGAATTTAATCCGGGACATTAATGGAACGTCTGGTGAGCAGGGACTTTACACCAACACTTCTCCTCCCCTTGCCGGCCAAATACTGGCGATGAACATTTCTTCCACCATCAGGATTGGAACTGCCTATCTCAGAGTCTATCGCCACTGTACAGGCGTGTGTTTGCGACCACTGTAGAGGAGCCGGGTATAATATGATAATCAGCTCTCCCACGAACTACGCTATTCGGTCAAAAGTATTCGGAAACCCCAACATAATGCGAGAATGACCCCTAGATGACTCGCGGGAGCCGCACCCGCCAGTATAAGACTGCACGGGGAGTATAGTATTGCAGTTAAAGAAGCAGTAACAGCAGAATGGGCAGATCAGGAGAGCTCAGTGACCTCGATCGTGAACTATTTATGACCTAAGCAGAAACTCCATCAGGGTCATCTCAACCCTTCTAAAACTGCTAATGTCGATTGTTGGTGAGATGACTAAGAAGAGTAAAAGCGAAAGAACAGCCACAGCTTAACGAAGTCACAATCACTGTGGTTGTAAAAAAATCGCATGATATCAGCGGAAGGAATCACTCGTGGGTTCCACAGTGCTATCAACAGTTCAGATAGCGCAATGCCCGTGAGTAGGGAGTTTAAAAGAATGGCGTACAATGGTCGAGTAGCTCTTCATAAACAACACATTCTTCAGTCAGGTCGGCCGAGGTGGCTGAGCGGTTCTAGGCGCTTCAGTCTGGAACCGCGCGACTGCTACGGTCGCAGGTTCGAATCCTGCATCAGGGCATGGATGTGTGTGATGTCCTTAGGTTAGTTAGGTTTAAGTAGTTCTAAGTTCTAGGGGACTGATGACCTCAGATGTTAAGTCCCATAGTGCTCAGAGCCATTTGAACCACTTCAGTCAGTGCTAATCGACGCTTGAGGTGGTCTAGAGAGCGACGCCACCTGACAGTGGATGGCTCGAAACGAGTGATCTGGAGTGATGAATCGCATTTATGCTCCGTGGTAATACAGTGGTAGAAATATTTGAAGGACGTTACCTGCCGTCATTTATAATGCCAACAGTGAAGTAGAGAGAGATGGTACAAGGGACTATGGTGTTTTTCGTTGTTAGGGCGTGGTCCCATCATTGCGATCAAGAAAACGCTAAATACGGAAGAATATCAACACATTTTACAGAATTGCGTGCCGTTTACAGTAGAGGAACAGTTCTTGTTTGTATCAGCATGACAATGCATCCTACCGTCAAGCATTATCTGTGAGGCAACACCATTCCAGAAACAGACTGGCCTGCCCACAGTCCCGACCTGAATACAGTAGAACACCTTTGGTATGAGTTAGAACGTCGACTTCGCTCCAGATCCCAGCATCCAAAGTCGCTGAATTCTCTGGTTTCAGCCCTTGAGGGAGAATAGTCTGCCATCCCTCCATAGACATTCAGATGCCTTGTTAAAAGTGTCCCCAGAAAAGTTCAAGCCGTCATAAAGGAGAAGGGTGGACGCACCTGATACGAGGTGCATTCAAGTTCTAAGGCCTCCGATTTTTTGTCTAATTAACTACTCACCCGAAATCGATGAAACTGGCGTTACTTCTCGACGTAATCACCCTGCAGACGTACACATTTTTCACAACGCTGACGCCATGATTCCATGGCAGCGGCGAAGGCTTCTTTAGGAGTCTGTTTTGACCAATGGAAAATCGCTGAGGCAATAGCAGCACAGCTGGTGAATGTGCGGCCACGGAGAGTGCCTCTCATTGTTGGAAAAAGCCAAAAGTCACTAGGAGCCAGGTCAGGTGAGTAGGGAGCATGAGGAGTCACTTCAAAGTTGTTATCACGAAGAAACTATTGCGTAACGTTAGCTCGATGTGCTGGTGCGTTGTCTTGGTGAAACAGCACACGCGCAGCCCTTCCCGGACGTTTTTGTTGCAGTGCAGGAAGGAATTTGTTCTTCAAAACATTTTCGTAGGATGCACCTGTTACCATAGTGCCCTTTGGAACGCAATGGGTAAGGATTACGCTCTCGCTGTCCCAGAACATGGACACCATCATTTTTTCAGCACTGGCGGTTACCCGAAATTTTTTTGGTGGCGGTGAATCTGTGTGCTTCCATTGAGCTGACTGGCGCTTTGTTTCTGGATTGAAAAATGGCATCCACGTCTCATCCATTGTCACAACCGACGAAAAGAAAGTCCCATTCATGCTGTCGTTGCGCGTCAACATTGCTTGGCAACATGCCACACGGGCAGCCATGTGGTCGTCCGTCAGCATTCGTGGCACCCACCTGGATGACACTTTTCGCATTTTCAGGTCGTCATGCAGAATTGTGTGCACAGAACTCACAGAAATGCCAACTCTGGAGGCGATCTGTTCAACAGTCATGCGGCGATCCCCCAAAACAATTCTCTCCACTATCTCGATCATGTCGTCAGACCGGCTTGTGCGAGCCCGAGGTTGTTTCGGTTTGTTGTCACATGATGTTCTGCCTTCATTAAACTGTCGCACCCACGAACGCACTTTCGACACATCCATAACTCCATCACCACATGTCTCCTTCAACTGTCGACGAATTTCAATTGGTTTCACACCACGCAAATTCAGAAAACGAATGATTGCACACTGTTCAAGTAAGGAAAACGTCGCCATTTTAAGTATTTAAAACAGTTCTCATTCTCGCCGCGGGCGGTAAAATTCCATCTGCCGTACGGTGCTGCCATCTCTGAGACGTATTGACAATGACCGTGACCTCATTTTAAAACATTGCTCATGTTTCTATCTCTTTCAGTCCGGAGAAAGAAAATTGGAGGCCTTAGAACTTGAATGCACCTCGTATTAACATCCATTAATAGGAGCCCGGTTACTTTTGATCAGGTAATGTATACACATTGATTCAAAAAAGGATTAGTAATTACATATGAACCGGGGGTCGCAAAGGTCATCTAGGGTTACTAAATGGCGTTGCAGTTATTTATTCACCTGCTACAAATGGACCCCCGCTATAGAATATGCTCAAAGTTTTTTCCAGATGCGTCGAGACACACCTGACATCGACGCTGCATTGACCGACGCACCCTCTCAAAGATACCTGGTGTATCTCGAAGACATCCTGCTGCCGCGAAAATCCTGCCCACTAGGTCCTCCGGCAATGTAACAGGTGTTTCATACACAAGGCCCTTCAAATAGCCCCACAGGAAAAAATCGATTTGGGACAGATCGGGTGGTCGTGGTGGCCATGCGACTGGCCCACGACGACCAATCCAGCGACGGAGAAAGGTTGCCTGCAGATGTGCCTTAATTTCTCTGCTGAAATGCACGGGGGCTACGTCGTGCTGAAATCGAATGCGGCGACGAATAGGCATGGGAACATCATTCAGCATGTCGGGTAGAACATCTCGCAGAAATACGAGATACGTGCGACCTTCAAGTCGGTCCGGGAAAATGTACTGCCCAATTAAACAGTCTCCGACGATGCCAGCCCACACGTGACCGTAGCGTCCTCTCGTAGCGTTTGCAACCCCCGGTTCCCATGTGACTACTGATCCTTGTTGTATGCCCAGTGTGCCCCGTCAGTGTATAAAGGTTTTTATAATCATCCTGTATACCTGGACAGGATACAGGACAGAATTCACCGTTCTTTTCACTAGTCAGTGGTCGCATTAGTTTTACGTGAAACAGGCAACCCAGAGCAGTTTCAGTGTTGCAGATATCTTGTGCATCAAAAAATATGAAGTTCAGATGGTTCAAATGGCTCTGAGCACTATGGGACTCAACTTCTGAGGTCATTAGTCCCCTAGAACTTAGAACTAGTTAAACCTAACTATCCTAAGGACATCACACACATCCATGCCCGAGGCAGGATTCGAACCTGCGACCGTAACGGTCTCGCGGTTCCAGACTGCTGCGCCTAGAACCGCACGGCCACTTCGGCCGGCAAATATGAAGTGACTGTCTACATTGTTTACCATGCTGTGAGTAGAAGAGACCTCGTAGTATCTTACGAGGGCACGTACCGTGTTTTTCGCATACCTCCGCAACAAGTGCTCATTTCAGAAAGATTCCCAGCTTCGCAAATTGGCCTTCGTCCGAATCGCTGCACGGCCCGGCAGTAGTATAAAGCACGATTGTGGTAATTTCCCACGGCTGGCGGCTGTAGAGATGGTATCCGAAGGCCGAGCATGCGGCACATAGCAGCCAGGCTGTCTTGTGGTCAGAGCGGCCGAAGGTCAGCGCTTGGAGCCGCGGCCTGCTGTCTGCTGTCTGCTGCACGTGCCTCTCCTCCTTACGTCACCTCACTACAGCTTTACGTACATCAGCGCTCGTTTTTCAAGTTTTTCATACAAAATTTGAAAAATTAACACCTTTAAAGAAATGGCGCACCAACTCCATGTCTGAGTGGGGCATTGGTAGACTTCTGTAAAAGCAACAGTATGAAGCTTCATGCTGTGGAAAAGTAATCAAGTATTCAACATGACAACTCTGAGGTCACAGCGACTGTTAATGTTGATAGCATAACAGGCACAAGTCAGCGTGGTTATTAGCGTTCTCGTTACATTTTCTTACATACAGAATGGTTTTTAAATAAAAGACGTCATTGAATACGCTGTGCGTGACGGCAAACTGGTCGTTTTTTGTAGAGTGAACCCATGGCAGCAAATGCATTGTTCTGGCGCTGTAGGGTGTCGAAATATGAGAACGGTGGCATCGAAGCCCCCTCAGACTGTGTTTGACATCCTAATTAGCTACGCAACCGAGTTGACACTGATGGTGTATGATGTGACCATTTTAGGGTAGAAATACTTTTTAATGAAATTTCGGAATTTCAGAATTCTTAGAAGATGCCCTTGCAAAATCTTTGGAACTACAGTAATCCTTCAGAGACACATTCATACCTAACTGCTGAAAGGGGACAATTGCGAGAAATTTACAGAAAATAATAGTTGGAATATAGCATCCGACAGATCGAATGATCGTTTTGTTCCTAAGACTACTGGAACATAAGGAAATCAAGCTTTCTCTAGTCTTTTAGAGAGTGAACATGATCTAAGTTAGTAAAATCGACTGCCACATATTAATATTTGCTCCCAGAAATCTGAATCTTGCTTTCTTGTGTCAAGGATCAGCCATAAAGTGTATGAGTAAACTTTTCGTGTACTAAATGACATTTCAGATGTTTAAGAGGTTGATTTTATTTGAGGATCGTTGGTAAGCCAGTTATTAAATCTCAGAATATCTTAAACAAGGTATCTATGCGTAGCAGAGCGGATGTTAACCACTGTGTAAATTAAACATAAGTAAACTATTCAGCAGAAAGACCAAATTAATTATTATTAAACCCCAAGGTTTAGATCAAACGCAACTTACAGGTTGCTTTAAGGATCTGGAGGTAGAGAAGGATTGTGTATATCTAGGATCTCCGATCGATGACACAGGAAAGTTTGATAAAGAAATAAAACGACGTATCTTTCTTAGCTGAACCGCAGCGGTTAAACTCACTAGATCTGGCAGAGTCGGGAAATGTCCAAAACACCGAAGATGCTCTTGGTGGAATCATTGGTGTTCCCTGCGTTCTTGTATCGCCACGAGGTCTGGACCGTGAAAGTTAGTGACAAGAGCCGAATTGATGCCTCTGAGATGTAGTGTTGGTGGAAGATGTTACGCGTACCGTGAGAAGAAAGAAGAACCAATGCTTCCAATATAGAAGAACTTAGTATCACCAGAAGTTTATCTTCCCATACCAGTCAAAGATACTTCCAGTTACTCGGGCACATTTTGAGAAGAGAAAGGACTAGTTTAGAAAAGGCCATCGTGCTAAGCAAAATCGAATGCAGAAGACCACGAGGAGAAGCAGTAAGTAAATGGCTGGATCAAGCAAAGAAGATTACTGGTCTACCTCTTCACATTATACAATCTAAGAAAAAAAAACTTAGCCACAATTAGTCATACAGGTGCTGATGGAAAAAGCAAAATTGTAAACTTTGGCAGGCGATGGGTGAATGTGTGACGCTGCAGTGCAGTTTCACCGCACAGCTGGCAAGGACACTAAACAGGGGACATTTCGATACCACGGCTTAAAGTCTTTGCGAATTTCATTACTTGTACTGAGTTGGACAGTAACTATGCCACACAGACAGGCGCGTGAGCAATATACGCAGATCTCAGCATTTGAGACAAGACGTGTAGTTGGCTCAAAGAAGCCAGTTGGGGTAATCAGCGAATCGCTTGACATTTGAATAGGAACGTTGTCATTATTCGACGATGTTCGCAGGAATGGGTGAACCAAGACCGAACACAGCGTCAAGAAGGAAACGGTCGATCTAGAGAGACGACAATACGAGAGGACCGAGCAATCGTCACAGAGGCACTCAGAGCCCCGGATTCATCATTATAATCCATCCGACGTGCAACTGATGCTTCATTGACCACAAGGAGCATCAGAACGCGGCTCAAAGAAAGGGTCTCTTCGAACTGAGACCCATGACCTGCGAAGACGTGTCTGAAGACGCCCCAGACAGCAGTGGGATACCAACCTGACTGTCTCACAGACAACCAGGAGTGATGCTCCGGGATGCCATGTCATTTCATATCAGGACCCCTTTGGGTGCCCTCCGTGGGACCGTTACAGCACAGCGGTACGTCGGCGATATTCTTTGCCCCGTTTTGTTGCCCTTCAGGGCAATCCACGGTGCGCTTACATTTCAGCAAGATAATGGCCGCCCTCACACGGTGCGAGTTTCTACTGCTTGTCTTCGTGCTTTTCAACCTCGGCCTGCAAGGTCACCGGATCTCACCCCAGTTGAGAAAGTTTGGAGCATTGTGGGCAGCGCCCTCCAACTACTTCGGGATTTTGACGATATGACGCCTCAATTGGACAGAATTTGTCACGATATCCCTCAGGAGGACATCCAACAACTCTGTCAATCAATGCCAAGCCGAATAACTACTTGCATAAGGGCCAGAGGTGGACCAACTCGTTATTGACTTCCTCAGTCTGTGAAGCTCTTTCTCAAGAATAAATCATCCAATTGTTCTGAAATTATAATCGTTTGTTTGTCTGTATAAGTGCATCAGATCTACCGATTTCCGTCCCATTCAGGTAATTCCTTTGTGGTGAGTCTCTGTCTCTCTCTCTCTCTCTCTCTCTCTCTCTCTCTCTCTCTCTCTCTGTCTTAGAGTGTATTAAGAAGAACTGAAGATCGATGTGGATGCAGACGACTGGTCGAAGATTCAAATACTTAATGAATGAATGAAGAAAAGAGGTCACGACACTCAGTAGAGAGTAAACCGGTTAATGATGATGATTAAACTATTCATCACTCAAGTATTACAATGTCAGATGATTCCGAGAAATGACTGAGGTATTTAACTGCTGTTCTGATGATTGGAAATCGATTTTCATAGCACCTCATGAAATCAAATATCACGAAATTGACATCTTGGGTTGTAGGATGTCATTAGATCGCCGGGAAAGCCTGAAGAATTATATCACGAAACTGTATAATTGGTTTTAAAACTAGACTATAATCAGGTCAAAGACCGAGGAACAATGGCACTGTGAATATGTTCCATAGATCTGTGTTGTATAAATGGCATGCACTTTTGTATGAACTACTACAATCGAAAAATTCATTATCCTTCTCTTGTCAGAAACGTACCGCCATAAAACTGCATCGTTCTTTAGGTTTTATTAAAAGCTAACTAGTGAACTAAATATCAATTATTTATGGTTGAAACGCACAGTTGAGAAACAAATGAGGTACATCATTTTTCTATCCAATTCGAAGACCCTCACATGTGACATTGTGCAGTGGGGTTACTGGAGCAGCTAGACAGAGCACCGTCCTAATCATGTGTAAGAGTTTGCCACCGGATACCGGCCCACCGTTACCGCAATGCGGTCAGCGTGACACACTTCCGCGGAGTACAGAGAGCGCCGAGCAAATGTTTGGGACCACGGGGAATACACACACACTGACATGTTCGATCATCCTGTTGATGGTGTTTTAACCTGGTCTGGTAAAACACAAAGGGAAATTAGGTTCTTGAATTTCTTAGACGACGATGTCATTAGAGGCAGTGTGATTTAATGCTGTATTTAGCGACTACTGTGCTATGTCCCCACCTCTTGGTCAAATATGGCTCTCCCCAAACAAACTGCCCTAGCTATAAATTACCATTACAGATAAAAATAATAATGGTAATAAGAGGAAGAATTATCTATGGCCATTGTGTGTATGTGTGTGTTTATAATTTAGATTTTATCACCATGATGTCATTTAAGTCATCAGATATGGAAGAAGAATTTTACTTGACAAGAACTGCGGAACTATCCCTGGAGTAATTTAAGTTATCCGCCAGAAACCACCGCCAGAGTGCCTGACTGGGATATTAGCCTGGTTCATGTACAAAATTAGTATAGTATTCTACCTCTGAGCCACAGTCTGTGGTTCCAATATCGTCCGCCTATAAGTTATCAAACATTTTTAATAATGTTGATACGTTTCCTGCCTTCGTGGAATAAATCTCACGTTAAAATATAGGGTTACTTTTAAGACAGATCTATTGTATAAGCAAACCTCTCTTACAAATGACAAGACGTATTTATCATAAATCTGTGGATGAAATGCATAGACCATCACAGAATACACAAATTGTACTCAGGTAAGATACAACGTATATAAACATAATATTAACAATAGTGATAAACTAGTGGCCTCAAATACCAAATTCACGGAATTTCTACCATCGCATTTCCAGAGAAAACAAGCAAAAGCCGGTTGAGGATGTCATAACTATGCTAAAAATTGTTTGGGTAAACACAAACATATATAACTTCGATTTTCTGAAGGTAAACACTATTAATCAAATGAATGCTGTTGTTAGTGTATCCTATATGTAATATCATTCCATAACCAATTGCTGCATACGTGAACGCCTATCATACCAATTTCAGACGCACGAGGAGGGGAGACTGCGACTTGGCCGAATAGTGTCGTGAGTCGGGCGACCGCTATGAGGCATTCATTGACTCATTTGGACTGTCGCTTTCATCGGCAGTGGGTAATGACCCATATCCCATATGCGACTCTTCCGCAGGATGGTCCGGGCCCCTTCCGCACGCTTGCGCTTTCACCAGCTTTCGCTGACAACGACGTGGTTCGCGTCATTGCACAGTTATTCGTCCCACTTTCCTCGCCAAATTTCCAGTGAGTGTCGCACGATGCGGTCAATAACACTCACAACTTCCTTGTGCCGCCGCATCGAAAGTGTTGGAAAACAATTACTCACTCTACAACAGAGACAGGTGGGAGCGTATATGCTACAAAACCAGTAATGGGTTGATCTGGGGACGCTTTTTATTATTTACCGAACAACAAATTCTGGACTGTCTCCTACAGCTCAAACCCTACAGCACGCTTAAAGGATGCGGAAATAGCTATGCCGTCTCTGAGATCCCGACAGCCTTCAACCATACATAATTATATTAATAACCGTTATGGTGATGGTAATAATTATCATTATCAATCATCACACTACTATTAGTTGCAGGAGGCACCTACTTTCCAGATTGTGTTACGTACCGTGACCTTGAAATGACCTACATTTGTTCTACTGTGCTACTATACCAGGTTCAAGAGGTTTCTAGAACTACCTCTTCGGCGTCCTCAATCTATATCCACTTTCTGCCGTGCATTTGAAAGTTCATGAGTTGTTCTTTCGGTCCGAGTTTTGTTCAGAATGACTAGCATCTATCGTATCTTCTCAAGGCATTATTCAAGGATCTTTCGGCAAAAGTCTTCAGCTTCTTCATTTGAAGTTTGCTTATCCTTTTACCCAACAGTAAGTTATTGATCATAATAGCGTATCTAAATCTGAAGAAAATCACATTATTAAGACTGTATAACTAACTAAATTTAAATTTTTTATTCATTTGTTACTCTTTCGTGGACTGTTTTGGTTGGTATACTCCTATGGTCACATGCATTTAGCACTTATGGTGACATACGCTTCCTCTCTAGTCAATACTAAAACGGAAACATTTATTTGAGTACTCACTCCTTTTCAAAGACAATGTCTGATATTAAAGACAGTTCCGTTGTGCAGTTCTATAACTTAATGTACAAGGATGTGAAATACAAACGTCAACAAAAGTTTTGAATCACCCTTTCATTTCGAAATACATGGCACAGGAAATTAAATTTGGCTCTAAGACAGGCGTATACATTCATTTGCAATGTGCCCACATCACCAAACCAAAATTCAGGCCCTGGTCCAAATCGTCCCACTCTTCAACGGTGATTCTACGTAAGTCACGCCGAGTATATGGTCTTCTTCGACGTCCAAAAACAGCTCATTTCAATCGATCCCATACATGTTCAACTGGATTCATATCCGGGGAACTCCATTCTGCTGATCCTAGTGGAAGGAACATATTCACGAGAACAGCACCACGAGCAGGCGAGTTATCACCCATTAAGATGAAATTTTCACCAAAATTTTGGCGGGGTCTCACTATTGGTTGCGGAATCTCTTTTTTGTAACGTAGAGTCGTGAGGTTGTCCTCAACAACCACGAGAGGTGTACGGTGGTCCCACGTAATGCCACCCCAGAACATAACTCCACCACCACCTTGTTTCAGATTTGGGACACAGTGTTGAAGGCGTTCGAAATTACCGGGTTGTCTACTGTGAAGTTGTCTGCGATCATCAGGGTACAAACAGATCCGAGTTTCGTCCTTAAACAGCACCTGACGCCAAACTTGGACACAATCTGCGTGATTTTCAGCCGACCTGTAACGGACACCATGGCGTTGTGTTGTACGACGTGGTGATAACCATGGTCTTCGGGAATTAAAATTCGCATCATGCAATCGTCTCCTAACAGTTTGATGCGGCACGCGACGTCGTATAGCATCTTAGAACATAGAATTCAGTTCTGGAGCACTCAGCCCACAGCTGCTTTGACTCAAAGAGCATACGTATCGATCGTCCTGTGCATCTGTCGAACGTGGACGGCTTAAGCGGTGCTAGTCCTCAACCTGCCATTCGAACCGATTCCATGTGCACATCACATAAATTTGATTCTGGGACACACTTTGAGCAACTTCTCTGGTTAACAAGCCTTCTGCATGTAACACGATGATGCAGACCCGATCATTAGTCATCAGTGTCCTTCGTGACATGATGGATATTCACTCTACTGTTCCACAGACGTTTCTGATACATCCCTGCTGGTGCTTTACTTCCAGCCGAAATGCTGCAGTCAATTTGAGTGTTGGAGGTAGTTCTGATGGTAGCTGTGTATGTTATAACTTATAAACAATGTCGGAGGTGACTTATCGGTCGGAACAGAAGTAGTTACGACATATTGAGGCGATGCAAAACTTTTGTTGATGTATTTATAATGACTTTTTCCGTGACACACAAACAGAATCGCGACCGTACGGCTTAGATCAAAGTTTGCAAATGGCAACGAAAACCTCGTAACTCCGTTTTGTTAAATTTTACAGGAGAAGCAAAAACGTTTCTTAAAAAATAAAGAAGTGATAAAGATAAATTTGTGACATGTCTAACAATATAGTTGAAGGCTAGTTATTGACATATTAGAGAAATGCATGCCCCTTCATATCTCTCTTTGATAATGGATTACGTGTTACTGGAATGAGAAGGTTTTCACTGAGAGATGGAGTTACAAGGATATATGTTATCTCGATATGTGTCACATAATTCTCATGTCAAATTGGAAAACAGTTTATCCTACCACAATTTCTGTCGTACAACATTGCTAGACCTGTCGCTGATTATTACGATTTTCGCCGTCTGCTGCGGGAATGTTCATCACATTGCGCAACAGTCCGTATAAATCATTGCTCTAGTGGAGAACCTTGAAGGTACCACAGTGACTAAGTTGGTAAACGTTATAAAAGTATGACCTTTCAGCAGAAAGTTTAGCTGACAATCTTTCAGTTTCCTTATTATTTTTGGGAATGTTTTATGGTTATATAAGCAGCACAGCAAACCAAGCTTTTGTTTTTAGGCAGGAAAGAATTCATCGTAAGATCGGATTTCGCACTGCAGTTATGTGTTCCGCACGCGCTAGTGAATTCAGTTCCTATTTTCTTCTTGTAGGGTCATTATTCATGGCTTAAATTATCTGACACTCAACTTTTATTCTTGTTGTTTCCTTTGTTTACTTTAAAATTTTGTCGGAAGGGTGCTTCTCAAGCAGAGGGAAGAGACTCAGTTTTATTAAATATTATCGGAGATTTAGTAAGTGAATCAAAGAAACAAGGAATACATGATTGTTGTGAAATGACGTTCGTGCAAATTTAAACTTTTCGATATATACTGTCAAACACTTCTATAACCTCTATTATCTAAGGATTGTAATGATATCGTGAAAGAGATGAGTACACATATAGATGCATAGATATTCCTGCAACCGTAGCGGACAAGGATATTATAGATACAGAAGAACATCCCCAAAGCACTGCTCAGCGACGTTAAGAGCACGGGTAGAGATAGTATCACCATGACTACATTTGTATAAGGCACCATCTCGGCGTCCAATAGCAGTGCTATATGAAAACAACTAAAATATTAAATTCGATGGACAGGACTGAGAGTCAAACTAGGAGCTTCCGTTACTGAGTTTACTATGCAGTGTCCCACGATACTGGCATGTCGAGCATATCAGAACGATGAATCGCTTGAAATATCTACCAAAATTAAAATAGTTGTTCAGTAAGGATGGAGTTATTATGACAGAAGATTACAATTAAGGTTAGCACACTGGACTCGCATTCGGGTGGACGACGCTTCAAAACTGCGTCCGGCTATCCTGATTCGAGTTTTTCGTGATTTCCCTAAATCGCTTCAGGCAAATACCGCGATGGTTCAATCGAAAGAGCACAGCTGACTTCTTTCCCCATCCTTCCCTAACCCGATGGGACCGAAGACCTCGCTTTTGTCCCCTCCCCAAAATCAACCAACTAATCAATCAACCATTATAATTAAATGTACGTCCACATGGGCCTAAACGTTGTTAGATTGCCTTTAGACCACAGTACATAAAAAGTGCTTTATACTTACGGTTCCACCACGCATAGGAGCGCGTGAGAATTCGCCATTTGCTGCTTTCCATGCTGCACTCAAATATTATGATTTTTTAAAATGATGACTAATTTTGAAGAACACTAATCGCCAGTTCATCACAGCTAATGGTGAACTACCTAGTGAAAATGTGTTACAAAGAGACTAACTAATAATATAACTGAACGACAAGGCATCAGAAAAATAAAAATATTATTGTTAGACATTTGTGACAAAAATGATACCATCACAGGCAATCAAGTGCAATACCATGTTATTTCATTTCCTGCACTTTCATGTGAACTAGGCAGATGCCATATAAAGAGAATGTAAGAAATGGTAGTCTCGTATTTGTTGTCGTATCATGAACAACTGCAAAGTTTCAGTTATGAAAAATAGAAAAGCCTATATACGATTGCAACATAGACATTCAAGAATTTATTTCGACCTGCCTCTCCCAAAACTGTTGCGAGAGGCGGACGAGAGAGAGTTATACTACCCATCGGGTTCGTACCAAACATTGCTCTCTCTCTTTCCTCGTGGTTATGCCAAGCTTACTGCCCAGATATCCTTCCTGTCGGCACAGTCATCAGTTAACCTAAGGGAGAGAAATCATGTGCGCCATCTGTCCGTGAATCATGTAAACTTTGTTCTGTGTGTTACTGTATTTTCCCTGTTGATGTATCATATTTTATCAGGCTAAGATTGGGAGCAAACCCAGCATTTGCCTAAACGAGACTGTAAAACCTCCTAAAACGAACACGAAGGCAAGCCATTACACCACACCACCCATTGTTAACCCGCACCGTGGCCTTAATCCGAGTTCAGCTCAACCTCCATGTCTCCAAAACTAGCACACTGGGCGCTTAGCTTTACTACCAACTAGCTTTACTAGAAACATTACTGAAAAGTAAGAATACTAAAAGTTTCAAAATAATTCTGAATCTTATCTTCCTCTTTTCCTTTTGTCATTTCTCTATAGAGTCGGCGTTGTGGTAAGGGTTGAGGCAATGTGAGTGGTAGCTGATGGCCGGATGGCCTTCCTGACCCCACCACTACCCCGACGACGCAATGTGTGTACCCTATCTGTCTACAATTAATCTCTGTTCAAGTGTCAGAACGTTTTTGTATTTTTTTTTGTAGCGTGTATCTGGGGCGAGACGTTGGTACCAGCCCAGTATTTACTTAGTTGCATGTGGGAAACCACCTAAAGATCAGATCCAGTCTGGCCGGATGATTAGTGCACGTCCTTAACCCACGAGGTGGATTCAATCTGGGGCAGACTCGCTTCTCTGTATTCCAGAAGCGGTGCTTTAACGCGCTCTGCTTTTATTTTAATTTTTTACTTGTTTAACAGGAACCCTCCAGGCCCCCAAAGGGGGGATTGGGGGCGAACTGGGCAAGGGTCCCAACCCGAAGCCTGGCCACCATGTCCCATTCCCACTCTCCATCAGCCAAGGAAAGCGTAGGTAATGCAGAGTAGAAGTACAACGAACATCAATGATTTATTTATTTATTTATTTTCCTTTTTTAAAAAAAATTAACATCATTGTCACCGATAATAGCAGGAAACCGGCGTCGCAAGGATGAGGGCGCAGCGACACGTCAGACCCATTGAGAATATCGTCGTACAGTCAATAATTAAATCACTGAAGACTAAGGACTCTCATGGCTATGATGGAGTGTCTAGCAGAATATTAAAGTACTGTGCTGCACATGTTAGCCCTGTATTTAGCCATATTTGTAATTTTTCCTTTAGGAATGGTCAGTTTCCTGAGCGGTTAAAGTACTCAGTAGTAAAGCCGCTATATAAAAAGGGAGAAAGGGATAATGTAGATAATTTTAGACCTATTTCTATGCCATCAGTGTTTGCAAAAGTTATCGAAAAGGCTGTGTATGTAAGGTTAATTGATCATTTTATACGAGGGCAGTTCAATAAGTAATGCAACACATTTTTTTTCTCGGCCAATTTTGGTTGAAACAACCGGAAATTTCTTGAGGAATATTTTCAAACATTCCCGCTTCGTCTCGTATAGTTTCATTGACTTCCGACAGGTGGCAGTGCTGTACGGAGCTGTTCAAATGGCGTCTGTAACGGATATGCGTTGCAAACAACAGGCAGTGATCGAGTTTCTTTTGGCGGAAAACCAGGGCATCTCAGATATTCATAGGCGCTTGCAGAATGTCTACGGTGATCTGGCAGTGGACAAAAGCACGGTGAGTCGTTGGGCAAAGCGTGTGTCATCATCACCGCAAGGTCAAGCAAGACTGTCTGATCTCCCACGTGTGGGCCGGCCGTGCACAGCTGTGACTCCTGCAATGGCGGAGCGTGCGAACACACTCGTTCGAGATGATCGACGGATCACCATCAAACAACTCAGTGCTCAACTTGACATCTCTGTTGGTAGTGCTGTCACAATTGTTCACCAGTTGGGATATTCAAAGGTTTGTTCCCGCTGGGTCCCTCGTTGTCTAACCGAACACCATAAAGAGCAAAGGAGAACCATCTGTGCGGAATTGCTTGCTCGTCATGTGGCTGAGGGTGACAATTTCTTGTCAAAGATTGTTACAGGCGATGAAACATGGGTTCATCACTTCGAACCTGAAACAAAACGGCAATCAATGGAGTGGCGCCACACCCACTCCTCTACCAAGAAAAAGTTTAAAGCCATACCCTCAGCTGGTAAAGTCATGGTTACAGTCTTCTGGGACGCTGAAGGGGTTATTCTGTTCGATGTCCTTCCCCATGGTCAAACGATCAACTCTGAAGTGTATTGTGCTACTCTTCAGAAATTGAAGAAACGACTTCAGCGTGTTCGTAGGCACAAAAATCTGAACGAACTTCTCCTTCTTCATGACAACGCAAGACCTCACACAAGTCTTCGCACCCGAGAGGAGCTCACAAAACTTCAGTGGACTGTTCTTCCTCATGCACCCTACACCCCCGATCTCGCACCGTCGGATTTCCATATGTTTGGCCCAATGAAGGACGCAATCCGTGGGAGGCACTACGCGGATGATGAAGAAGTTATTGATGCAGTACGACGTTGGCTCCGACATCGACCAGTGGAATGGTACCGTGCAGGCATACAGGCCCTCATTTCAAGGTGGCGTAAGGCCGTAGCATTGAATGGAGATTACGTTGAAAAATAGTGTTGTGTAGCTAAAAGATTGGGGAATAACCTGGTGTATTTCAATGCTGAATAAAACAACCCCTGTTTCAGAAAAAAAATGTGTTGCATTACTTATTGAACTGCCCTCGTATCACACGATTTGCTATCAAATATACAGTTCGGCTTTAGAAGTCGTTTGACAACTGAAAATGCTATATTAGCTTTCCTCTGTGAGGTACTGGATGGGCTAAACATGAAGTTTCGAACGCTTGGCGTATTTTTTGATTTAACAAAGGCATTTGACTGTGTTGATCTCACAATATTGCTCCAGAAGTTGGACCATTACGGAATAAGGGGAGTAGCTCACAATTGGTTCACGTCTTGCTTTAGTAAGAGGCAGCAAAAGGTCATTATTCACAATGTTGATAACGGCTGTGATGTGGGATCTGAGTGGGGTACTGTCAAGTGGGGGGTGCCCCAGGGATCAGTGTTGGGGCCGCTCCTGTTCCTTATTTATTTAAATGATATGCCCTCTAGTATTATGGGTAACTCTAAAATATTTTTGTTTGCTGATGACACTAGCTTGGTAGTAAAGGATGTTGTGTGCAACGTTGATTTGGTTTCAAGTAGTGCAGTACATGACCTCAGTTCATGGCTTGTAGAAAATAAGCTAACGTTAAATCGCAGTAAAACTCAGTTTTTACAGTTTCTAGCACACAATTCAACAAAACCTGACGTTTTAATCTCACTCAAAGACTTAATACTGCCATTTTCACTATTCGAACGGTATCAAAAGTGAGTGATACTTCGACACGTAAATTAGTCTACTTTGCTTATTTTCATTCACTTATGTCGTATGGTATTATGTTTTGGGGTAACTCTTCCCATTCCAAAACGATATTTTTGGCTCAGAAACGGACGGTTCGGGCAATAAGTGGTATGAGTCCACGAACCTCTTGTCGACCTCTGTTCACGAGTCTGGGTATTTTGACATTGGCCTCTCAATATGTACATTCCTTATTGTCGTTTCTTGTTACCAATATTAGTTTATTTGCAAGAATAAACAGCTTTCACTCGATTAATACTCGGCAGAAATCAAACCTACATTTGGATCGGACTTCCTTAACTCTTGTACAAAAAGGTGTGCAGTATACTGCTGCATCCATTTTCAATAAGCTGCCACTCGAATTAAAAAATCATAGCAGTAATCCAGGCGCTTTCAAATCGAAACTGAAGAGTTTCCTCATGGGTCACTCCTTCTATTCTGTCGAGGAGTTCCTTGAAAAATTAAGCTGATTCTTATTGTATTGCTGATAGCGTTTACTTAAACTTATGGACTGACTTTTTTTTAGTTTCATGAACATTTATTTTTATCTGTTATTACTTTTATGTTGTAAGTTCATGTACTGACTCGTTCCATGACCTTGGAGATTTGCTCCTCAATTTGGTCTTACGGAACTTGACGTGTAAATAAATAAATACAGATTTTCCGGGAAGAGCAGTCCGATGACCAGAGAATATTTCCGTTCTAAGTGTGAAAGAGGCGAGGATCAACTCCTCATGACAGAAGCACCCAGCTCTGGAGTGGGTTAAGGTTGACACTGCAAAGGAAATTGGAGAAAATGATCCGTTTTTGGATTGCAGACAAGTGCACAATGGCGTTTATTAAGGAACTGCCAAAAATCAAGGATACTTTTCTCGCCATCAGCAAACAAGTAGTGAGCTGCGTGTCTGCAAATCCATTTCACTGATTTCATCGTCGCTTGTGGGAAGTATATCGCATCTGGAAAGAGGAGCAGTTGAGAAGGTATCTGAATGGTTCAAATGGCTCTGAGTACTATGGTCATCAGTCCCCTAGAACTTAGACGTACTTAAACCTAACGAACCTAAGGACATCACACAACACCCAGTCATCACGAGGCAGAGAAAATCCCTGACCCCGACGGGAATCGAACCCGGGAACCAGGGCGCGGGAAGCGAGAACGCTACCGCACGACCACGAGCTGCGGACGAAGGTATCTGATGAGGAGTCATATGGGTAAATAGGAACAATATCTGTCACACCAAAAACCAGACACCTCTTGCCGATCTTCAATCCAGGCGATTCTCGTCTGTGTCCAAAACATCATAGGCGACACACAAAGGGGTGTCTGCGAGGTGAATCCTGTGAAGGAGTGACCATCATACTTGCTTCCCATTGACAGTAAAGTACCATGCAGACTGAACGTCAGTGCCAAGATAAGCAGCGCACACCGACCGCCAAACGGCACACCAGTCACCGTGGGGACACTTCCCTTCAACCAAATTCGATGACCTCTGCTGTTGAAGAAAGTCACAGATCGCCTTCGTGGATGTCAAGTGCACTGGCATTATCGCAATACGGAAGTAGCTCAGGTCGAGGAAGAAGTGGCGGAAGCGAAAGAAGGGCGGTGTGATGTCCGAAAGCTGGATAGATGGTGAGAGAGTGTGTGGTGCAAGGGCCTCCAGTAGTAGTCTGGTAAGGCATGTAGGACAACGGTGCCACAACGTCACGTGAGAGCCAATGGAAGGGGCTACCGCTCTGTCAGGCACATAATATAGACCTAATCCGCCCCTGAACCGCGGGAGGTTGAGGGTCTCGTACCTTATCTTCAACAGCAGGCCATGGCAAACAAATGAACCCATTGCTGCTAGCACGTGGTGGGCCATGTATGGCGGAAGAGGAAGCGTCTGTGCCACATGGGGGATACGTGACGCCAAATATACATTTACATATTGTGTCCATTGTAAGGGATCGAGTGCTCGTAAATGGTGATCTAAGAGCCTAGCCCATAGTTGGGAAAGTAGATGCCGGCAGTTGAGGGCAATAGTGCGCCGCAGATCACTTGCGAAACAGTCCTAAGCGTCATATAGTATCAGCTACAAGCAAAGGAGCAGCACTGTCCGTAGGCCATGGCGCTCGATTTGCGAAAGTTATGGCAGCTGGCAGAAGCTTCGCAGTAGCTGGTAACCCCTGGCAGTGACTCCCTGACCTCAGAACAGCCACGAAGTACAATGACGAGATAGTCTGGATAAGCAGCGCAGCTGAATACATGGTCACCGAGAGACATCCCAGAGAGGCGTTGACGGAGGCTTCAGAGCAATGGTTCCATGGCAAAAGCATACAAGAGTGCAGAGGCTGGGCAACCTTGACGCACTGATCAGCGGATCGAGATGGAAGGAGTGTAGAGTACACAAGACGTAGCTCCACTAAGGAGACGCTTTACGATGTCGACGGTAGTATCAGGGTATCCCATATTGCAAAGCACCCCTTCCAGGTAGTCGTGATCCGATCGAACGCATGGCTGAAGTCAAGAGGTGCCAAAAGTCTAGGCATACGACGAGCGTGAGCGAGAGCGATTATGTCCTGATAGCGACAGAGGGCAGTGCGGACGTTATTGGCACCTCCCAAAGAAGTTTGATCGGGGGAAACCACGTACCGAGCTGTAAGTTTAAGCCATGCAGCCAACAGCCGGGTGAAGATCTTCGTGTCGCTTTTGAGCAACGTGCCATTGTGCAGTAATCGCATAACCATGAGGTACCCCAAGACTTGTGGATGGAAATGAGGAAACCATCGAGGAAACCGCCTAAGATCGACACGAGAGGTGACATAAGGTCCTGAAAAATTTCCGTCCAAATTGGCGCCAGAAGGGGACGAAACGTCCGATAAAATTCCAGTGGGAGGTCGTTAGGGCCAGAACCCGCCTGGATAGCTTCAAGGGCTTCTCCTCTGTGACGTTAGCAAGCAGATGCATCGTTGCATCCACAGGAACCGAGGCATGGTGCCGTCTAGACTAGCAGTGTGTGTGTGTGTGTGTGTGTGTGTGTGTGTGTGTGTGTGTGTGTGTCACTCTAGCTCGTCAAAGGATAACTCTGAAAGCTCGCCAGTTTTCATTCTTTTGTGTGTGCATATCGACAACTCACCACTTCTGTTTTTCGGTGAGTAGTCTCTTTTAATCCCAAAGTAGAATAATATTAAACTTCCTGGCAGATTAAAACTGTGTGCCCGACCGAGACTCGAACTCGGGTTCGCAGGAGAGCTTCTGTAAAGTTTGGAAGGTAGGAGACGAGATACTGGCAGAAGTAAAGCTGTGAGGACCGGGCGTGAGTCGTGCTTCGGTAGCTCAGATGGTAGAGCACTTGCCCGCGAAAGGCAAAGGTCCAGAGTTCGAGTCTCGGTCGGGCGCACAGTTTTAATCTGCCATGAAGTTTCATATCAGCGCACACTCCGCTGCAGAGTGAAAATCTCATTCTAGAATAATATTGCACTGCAAATGTAGAATAACTATATCTGTAATATTTTTATGCATTCTTATGTGTAAATTGCAATGGTCAATACCAGTTCCTAAAATGACATAATTACAAATAAATGTACTACGCTAAACTGTTAAGAAAATGTTGTACAGAGGTAATGGCTATTAGTTGTGGCAAATCTAGATCCCGTATTTCACAGACATTACTAATAACTTGTGGAAATTATAAATTAAATCGATAACGAAACTAAATACTCTCATACGAAATATGGGCCCGAGATTCCTGTCGAGACGGTATAGTTCGAAAGATTACGCAATGTACACGTGTAAATCTTTCGCCCAACACTCCTGCTGCATTCTGTGGGGATGAATTTATTTAGAAACGCCGTGCATCGCTGACGGACCATTGTATATCATAAAAATATTTAGCAATCGGCAATTGTCGTTACTTGCGTTAAAATATGCACGACTGAGAGAGCGTTGGTGCTCAATTACGGTAGCGATGACGCACTAAATACGTATTATCTTCCAGAAATACCAGCGTGGCATACGTTCTTATGTCTACTGTCGATTTCAGATTTCTCGACTGCTCCAGTTTTCACGAAGTACTGCGTACTGTTTTCTACACACCTTCTGAAAATCTAAATCAGGTACCTGTCATTAGAAATGAGGATCTGACGGACCACTGCGGCAACATTTATTCATTCTGAAGCAGTTATTTCCTAATTGATGCCCGGAGTAATCGAAGAATTAATAGAAACTCAGTTGTATTAGGAACAACAATTTAACAGAAGTGCCCATCCCGACAGCAGTTTGGTGTGATTTCGGGCAATCAAAATGGAAGGAAGAGATATAAACCCTTTTCCATGTAAATACTCGTATTGTGCCTTAACTAACGCACTACCTACCAGTTGCGGCGTCATGCCGCTATTTCATGAAGAGCGCATTTCTAATCGACGTTGAATATACCCAAAACATACTACGGTAAATGGAATGTACATAAAGTACCATTTTTCCTATGGCGCTAAAATGAAACTTTCTTAAAGAAAGAGTTGCCATTGTGTTCATGGGATGAATCACATATTGGAATATCACTGACGTAACTTTACCCGTGAGTAAAAAAATTAAAGAAAATGAAGCAGAAAAAAGGCTGCCTTACAAGAATACTACGTGAAATAATAGCTAAGTGAGGTGAACCATCAGTGGCACAATAATTTAATAAAACACGATCATAACATCGTGTAACCAAATGATATGCAAAGTGTATTATGACATCTATTATATTCATTCCTGGAACTACAAAATTTGCTGTATCTCACAATTTGTGGAGCTTATTCATTTAATTGCCAACCTTGAGTCCTAAATTATGATTTAAGCTACAGACCTACACAAGATTTCACGGAGAGCTAATTTCCTCCACAACTTCTGAAATAGATTCCTTCCATTGCCTTACAACACTGTCTTTAGCGAACATTGTAGTGTAGATCTTAATTAAGAATAAAAATTATTAGTCTAAGCCGTAATTTTTTTTTCTACTGGCGGTGACCGGCTACGGTTATAATACACTTCATCAAACAATTTATTTACACAGACTACATGAAGAGCAGGTGCTCGAAGCCGCTGCGCTCTAACATTAGGTATCGGTTACCAATTTCTTCTGAACGCTTACAATATATGCGATAATTTTATGGATGATATGTTACTTAGACTAAATTTTAGCAAATCGTTAGTCAGAAAAGGAAGACTGGCGGGGTATTAGAAGTACAGCACAAAGCGTAAAAAGTGTGACTGGTGTGCTGCAGCCTCGACCCGTCTAACAATTTATCAAAGATCGCATTGTAACCTATTATTATAGTGTGAGATCCGCCTCCTTATTCGCTGACACTATCTCACGTCAGCGCTATGATTCTCTGACCTTAGGTAGTCAGTTCGAATTCACAGCCAGACTGAGGTGACGCAATGTCTGTTACACAGAGCCCATAATTGGAAGGAGCCAGTTTTAAATGCTGGCCCGGCCACGTCATTGCAGATTTACCAATGTTTCCTTAAATCCCTTCAAGCGCATGCTGCGACAGTTCATTTGAAAATGACATGGACGATTTCCTAGGAGTTCCCTTCACATTTCGAGGTAGTGCTCCATCTCCAATGATCTCGTCGTCCAAGAGACTTTCCTCTCTCCTCCCTTTCTTCTTCGAATCTCGGTGGTGGAAGCAATTTGTACTGCCTCTGTTTGACTGACAAAGGGAAGACAGGTGGATGCGTACGTGTCCTGATCAACAGACAACATGCTGACGTTCTCGGTTCAATTCCAAACCGATCCGAACTATTACATGACATAAACGCGTACGCCACTGTTTAGATGATGATCAACCCGTCGGATGGCACATTAACAAGGCCCCCGTCAATGCTGTCCTGTTGCAGAGGAGATGAATACTTGCCGACACGGGGTTGCATCCTCTCCCACTACATTCATTACGTACAATATGAACACAGTACTAGGCTGCTCTGCATAAACATTCACCGTATTCCCGCATATGACATTAATCGAAACTTAACACATCCTACCGGGTTGAAGGAAAGAAACGGTAAACCACATCTGCTAAGATGTTGCCCAAGACAGGAATGCGGATTCTCACTTTGTCTCCAGTGCTGATTCACGAGATAAGACTGACTTGATTAAAGGGCAACGAGCGGAGGAATAGCTTGCGGCACAGGAATACAAATCAGCTACGCGCAACTGATCAACAACTGTAGGTACACCGGTCTTCCTATTTGGTACGAATTTACTGCGTATTCCAAACCTGTTAAGCCAATATCGGGCAATTTCTCCGATCGCGTCTCAGAAACACAAAACCCAAACTGTTCGCATAGGAAAGTATATACAAAATATACAAGGGCATGCTGAAAAATAATACATCAGAACATTGTATGTGAAAGCTCTTAATGCTTTTTAAATAAAATAAACTTTATTAACCTTCCACATCTTTATTCTTCATGTTTACATATTTATTTCTTAACGTAGTCACCCTGGTGACGAACACATTTCTCCCAACGAGAGGTCATTTTGTTGATACCTGCACTGTAGAATGTTTGACTTTGTTGAAGGAGCCACAACCTCACCTTTGCTTGCACCATTTCTTCGCTATTAAACGAAGTCCTCAAAAGTGATCTTTAAGTTTTGGAAGATAAAAATCGGGTGGCGTCAAGTATGGAGCATGATCGATGACATTGAACCCAAAACGTCGGATTGTTGCAGATGCAGCGCTCGTGTGTGGTCTGGCATTGTCATACTGAAGCAGAGGGTTCCGGTTCCCCAAATGTGGACGAGCTCTTGGAATTCGAAACTCGATTACAGCACGCTGTTTCTCACGCACCGAAAAATATACGTTACACATCGTCATGTTACACGCTACAATTCGGAGCCCTGTAGCGGCAGATTTGCAACGTGCGTCAGCGAAGGAGAAAAGTCGATCGAGTAATATGCACCACATGTAGTGCGTCAACAAATATTGAAAACAAAATGAAAAATTCGGAGGCATTACTATTAACCAAGCCCTCGTACGTATTTACTGAACAGAAGAGAACACGAATTTTTCCATGTCTTAGGCTAAGACTTGGCGTCCGCGACAAAATAGTATGTAAAAACACCTAACACTTGCGGAAGTGCTAAAAGCGGTATAGCTCCACGAGAAGAATTCTTGCACACCAGAAATGAGTAAATATTTCTAAGTTGATGAAATATTTATTTTATTATTAATTTATTGCATTTATGTTAGTGTATAAACTTTACACCATCTATAATTACCAACCTTTCATAAATGTTTCAAAATGGTTCAAATGGCTCTGAGTACTATGGGACTTAACTTCTGAGGTCATCAGTCCCCTAGAACTCAGAACTACTTAAACCTAACTAACCTAAGGACATCACACACACCCATGCCCGAGGCAGGATTCGAACCTGCGACCGTAGCGGTCGCACGGTTCCAGACTGTAGCGCCTAGAACCGCTCGTCCACCCCGGCCGGCCATAAATGTTTCATAAATGTTCTTGTTAAGCTGATAATGTTCAGTCACAAAACGCCATTGCCAACTTTTACTAATACTCGATTACATCACCTTTGCTTTAATGCAATAATTTGTTATCAGGCAACTTCAAAACAAAAGTAAAGTATTATACAAGTATTTTAGTGAATACTAGTACGTGAGCAATTACATAACTTCTCTGTTTTTAATTTTGTTTGTACTTTACGTAAGACACAGACTTTATAGGATTTAAAAGTTTTCAGAGTAATTTCTCGTTCGCCCAATGATTCCTCTGCTGATAAATTTCTGAGCCAAAGTATCTCATACTTCCTGAATCTGTAATGTGCTGACGTCAGAAACTTAAAGGTGTGACGATCCCAAATGTCCCCATTGTCAGAGAGCTGTTTCTTGGTCCGTGGGAGAGACGCATTCTTTCCTGAGAACAGTTAAGTGTTTCCGGAAGGCCAACGCGGAACAGCAGACCACTTTTAAAAGGACACGACCGCCAAGCCTGGCGACAAGGAAATCCGCCGTGGCGAGCACCGCAGTCCACACAGCTGTTCGGCGTGCCTCTTTCCCTCCGGCAACCATGTCGATAAGAAGCACGCTTCAGACGCTACGGATACAATTTCGCAAAGAGCTCTAGTTATTATTTATCCGAGTCGCAAACAAATACACTACTGACCATTAAAATTGCTACACCAAGAAGAAATGCAGATGATAAACGGGTATTCATTGGAGAAATATATTATACTAGAACTGACATGTGATTACATTTTCACGCAATTTGGGTGCATAGATCCTGAGAAATCAGTACCCATAACAACCACCTCTGGCCGTAATAACGGCCTTGATACGCCTGGGCATTGAGTTAAACAGAGCTTGGATGGCGTGTACAGGTACAGCTGCCCATGCAGCTTCAACACGATACCACAGTTCATCAAGAGTAGTGACTGGCGTATTGTGACGAGCCACTTCCTCCGCCACCATTGACCAGACGTTTGCAATTGCTGAGAGATTCTGGAGAATGTGCTGGCCAGGGCAGCAGTCGAACACTTTCCGTATCCAGAAAGGCCCGTACAGGACCTGCAACATGCGGTCGTGCATTATTCTGCTGAAATGTAGGGTTTCGCAGGGGTCAAATGAAGGGTAGAGCCATGGGTCGTAACACATCTGAAATGTAACGTCCACTGTTCAAAGTGCCGTCAATGCGAGCAAGAGGTGACCGAGACGTGTAACCAATGGCACCCCATACCATCACGCCGTGTGATACGCTAGTATGGCGATGACGAATACACGCTTCCAATGTGCGTTCACCGCGATGTCGCCAAACACGGATGCGACCATCATGATGCTGTAAACAGAACCTGGCAGAACCTGGATTCATCCGAAAAAATGACGTTTTGTCATTCGTGCACCCAGGTTCGTCGCTGCGTACACCATCGCAGGCGCTCCTGTCTGTGATGCAGCGTCAAGGGTAACCGTAGCCATGGCCACAGAGCTGATAGTCCATGCTGCTGCAAACGTCGTCTAACTGTTCGTGCAGATGGTTGTTGTCTTGCAAACGTCCCCATCTGTTGACTCATGGATCGAGACGTGGCTGCAATATTCGTCACAGCCATGCGGATAAGATGCCTGTCATCTCGACTGCTAGTGATACGAGGCCGTTGGGATCCAGTACGGCGTTCCGTATTACCGTCCTGAACCCACCAATTCCATATTCTGCTAACAGTCACTGGGTCTCGACCAACGCGAGTAGCAATGTCGCGATACGATAAACCGCAATCGCGATACGCTACAATCCGACCTTTATCAATGTCGGAAACGTGACGGTACGCATTTCTCCTCCTTACACGAGGCATCACAACAGCGTTTCACCAGGCAACGCCGGTCAACTGTTGTTTGCGTATGAGAAATCGGTTGGAAACTTTCCTCGTGTCAGCACGTAGTAGGTGTCGCCACCGGCGCTAACCTTGTGTGAATGCTCTGAAAAGCTATCATTTGCATACCACAGCATCTTCTTCCTGTCGGTTAAATTTCGCGTCTGCAGCACGTCATCTTCATGGTGTAGCAATTTTAATGGCCAGTAGTGTATAATGCATGCATACACGTACGAAGGAACACGGCATCTTTCTTCTTAACAACATCTTTCTTCCCTGACATATCGGATTCATCCACCGATACCAGGTAGTGAGTTTCAATTAAAAGTCCTGCCCTGAACGGGAATTACATAATGCGTGTACGAGTACAGGTGCCGACGCAGGAACGACGACATAAGGAGGCTTGGATCTGGCAGTGAGTTGTGCACGAATAGCCAAAGCGGTTAAGGTTACCACTTGTGTAAAGGGGCATATTCGGGTTAGAATCCCGGTCCGTCACCAATTTTTAATGTCATCATTCCCTTAAACAGCTGATAGTTGTTCGAATTCACAACTGCAAATAGATTTCATGTTTTTTATAATTTATGCCACCTAAGTGTATGAAAACATAGCTGATAAATTCGTTCTGAGACTGTAATTGAACAGACAGTCAAAAAATTGCTAATGGAAACCAAATCTGTTGCGCCAGGACACAATAATATTAGAATTCACATAAATATATGTTGGATGCCAGAAAGTCAGTTCCAGTCGGTCGCGAAATGGACGCTACAGTGAAAACCCGATGAAGCTTTGCACAGATGTGTTGGGTAGTGTCTCTAGTATAACCGTCGATCGCATCAAGACGCTCTTTTCTGTTGTGAGCGCATTGGGAGCGAGTAAAGGTGTCTAGAACAACGACGTCTCGCACGAAGTAGGAGGGGCCACTGAGAGGCTTCGCCTTAATGAATGCAGCCCACCTAACATAACTGCCACGCACTTCCTTCTTCACGGAAATTCTCAACTGCGCTCTGCAGGGGCAGTGAAGACGCTCTTGCAGTCTTTTCGATGGGAAGTGTTCGATCACCCACAACAAAGCCTTAATTGGATCCTCCTGGGTATCATCTCTGTTCACATGAAACGCAGAATACGAAGACAACACTTGGGCGCAGGCAACGCGCTATAGACCAGCGTAGAGAATTATCGGAAAACACAGGCGGCTGCCTTCTATGACGATGGTGTTGGAAATTTGGTATAACGCTCCTACAAATGTCTAAGTTCGAGGGGCGACTATGTAGAGAAGTATCTGGAAAGAGTAACTAACTCTTGCAAATAAAATGTTTCTGATTTTCACTGCAGTTTCCATTTAGCGACCGATCGAAACTTACTTTCTCGACAACCCTCGTAGATAGAACAGCTGCTGTAACATACAATGCAATAATTCCTACACCCCACAGTGACGCAAACAGTTAAACAGAATTTAGAATGTAGTGCTTTTTCCCTGTATCTGCCTTTCTATCTACCTCTTTCTAATTATGCTAGGTTAATGATCTCCATTTCGATGAGACAACGATCGAAAGAATGTTTTTCTAGATACCAGTGTAGTCCAGTCTGAGAGATCAGCAAAGCGATAACTCGCGATGTTGTTTCAACTGCATAAGTGTGATATTTCTACTGCTTAAGGCATCTTGACGTAATTCAGGGTATCTTCTGTGGCGCGCATCGGTGGCACAGCTTCGGAGTTGTACAATTTTGTGTCATCTTCATGCACAGCCACTGCCAAAAGTCACTTCAAGGACATCACATAGAAAAATCGCATGCAGATTATTTTCTCCCACATTCTCATGGCGAATTCTAGGCAGTACTTCGTACATGTTTTCGCGCCGCAGTGGGCATCACTCTCTCGACCGAGCGAGGTGGCGCAGTGCACTCAGTTCACATCCCCGTCCGGCCACCTACAGTCAAGTTTCCCATGGTTTACCTAAATCGTTCCAGGTGAATGCCGGGATAGTTCCCCTAAAAAGGGCACGTGTTATTTATTTACACATGCTTTGTAATCCGAGCTTGTGGTTCGTGTCTAACTACTGCGCTGACGATGGGACGTTAAACTCTAACTTTCCTTTCCTTTTATCTTTACTTGAGGGGGATCCAGATGTGTTTAGGAAGTTGCGAATTCAAACGACACACTGTGGTTGGTTGATTGGTTGACCTGGGGGAGGGGACGAAACAGCGAGGTTATCGCTCCCACCGGATTAGGAAAGGAAATCGGCCGTGCCCTTTCAAAGGAACCATCCTGGCATATGCCTGAAGCGATTTAGGGAAATCACGGAAAACCTAGATCAGGATGACCGGTCGCGGGTTTGAAACGTCGTCCTGTCGAATGCGAGTCCAGTGTGCTAGCCACTATGCCACCTCGCTCGGTGACACACTGTGCCTACTGGCTGTTTTCTTCTCTGGTGATGATGGTGACGGAAGGGATGGGCGGTAGGGTGGAGTTTGTATAGTGTCGTAGGGATTTGCTGGTCCGGCGATTTCCACCATAAAGGATGAAAAATTTTGTAAAGTGCTTCCTTATTATTGGTATTCTACAGACCCATGGATGTCATCGCCATTATATCATGGGTATAAATTTGAGTATACGCTCCCAAAGATCTGGTCGTCAAAAGCACAGCTAATAAACTGCATTAAGAAAATTTTGTAACACCCTCATGTCTTTCATAGATAGTATTTTTCATCTAAATCTGTTTCTCAAGACTCTACTTAACCATAAGAAATACTACTTACATCAACGGCTACATTCTCAGTGCAATTTAATAGAACACACTGTGTCTACTCGTGGCCAGGACAACGCGGCTTGTGGACACTTTTCAGTCTGTCGGCATGTCCGTAGGGTCATTTGATGCTCCGAACGTTGAGCATTGTCACTTTACCGTAAGAAAATTTTCCAGCATGGAAAGTGATGTGTCCACCCTCAGATACGGTGGACAGTCATACACACTGAGGGTGCCAGATGCCACGTGGTCTCCAGCATTGTGCTACGTAGTTATGATCATTTATCAGTCACCACATAATGGTCCACGTATCGGGAACCACATTGTGCTCCCACCACACGACATTCACATAGTTCGCCCTACCAGCCAGTGGTTTGGTCTGACGCCTGAACGTTTCTAGGTCTTATAAGTGCTATTGAGCAACGCCGTGCCACTTAAGCCAAGCATGTGCAATGCTCGTTGCTTCCTAAAATAGCAGATAAATTATCCTTGTACTTGGCCACTGTACGCAAGAACAGTGCCAACACAGAAAAGCACAACTTTGTAGTATACCCGGTTATATACAGGGTGTAACGACCATAAGTGCAGATATTTGCATATGTGGTACCTTAAGACGTACACACATCAGTGTGTTGGTTGTTTTTTCTCTGCCTCAAACAATCTTCCCACCACCACGTCACATAATTTACTATCCGATGTTTTCTGCACAGTCATAACTGCACTACTAAATGGACTACCTCTGTCAGTATTTAGACTAACATGTTGCGTCCATGCGTCAACACTTCAGCACCTGACCTGCTGCCCATGGAATATATATATATATATATATATATATATATTGTCTAACCAGGAAAGTTGTAGAACAATTTTAGGGCCTTGAAATGGAAGTCAAGCTTGCTTTTAATAGAATTTTATTTACTCGTAAGTTCCACAAAAGTTAGTCAAAAGCTACAAAAGAAACAAGATTAAGCGAATTACGCATTAGGTTGACAAAAAAGTGACGCTGAAACTGTGAGAGACACTAAATGAAACGAAGACTGCCTGGAGAATGGAGCATCAAAGTATCCCACTTGTGCGGCTCACGGATACGGGATTATCAAAACATAGTACAAATTCGAATCAAATCGTTAACACAAGTTGCGTACCGGAAACATAATATAAACAGATTATATATCGCACTACAGTGGCTAGCGAAAACTTACATCTCCTCAAGATCAGCAAAGTACGCCAAGCAGCCCCCCCCCCCCCCCCCCCAATCTCCTCTGATGCTCCATTGTCGAATCTCTCGACTCCTCCGCCATTCGTCCCCGAATCTCTTATCTCCTTTGCTGTTTGCCCCTGAATGCCCAAAAAATTCCACCCTCCTGCCCGACTTCCAGCTTTTCAAAAACTTAGCGTGGAGGTGATGACTTCACGATACTGCAAATGTGATGGACGAAAATTGTAACAAAATTTACGAAAATTGGGGAAAAGAACAGCAAACTTCCTACTTCTTGCGTAGAAGACCCACATAGCACCATCAAGAGCTTGGGACGGGACTGAAGCAGTGTTACTTTGACTGGTTGATCCGTGCACGCCACGCACTCAGTGGGTTGACACAATCTCATTGGATAAACCAATTTGGAGCGAAAAGTAACCGAAGCTCTCACACTAACATGCGTCACCGTGATGTATGGGCCGTTGAAGTAGAGTAGAAAAGCAGAAATGTCGTGTTCATTATCGCCAAGGGGTGGTAAGGCGGGTGCGTTCAGTGCCCAGCCCGTAGACTGGCGCTGGCTGTGTTCACACAACGGCAGTGGAGCGAGCCACAGCCTGGCTTCCGCGAAAGTTTCTCGACAACCTAGGGAGGTGTAACTGATCTAATGAGATTCACAGACTGACCTCTGCTGTAAAAGGAGACACGAGACTGTGCCGAGGTCCACCTGCACCGCTAGGAGGGTGCGAAGCTACCTCTCTGAGAACACTTTTTCTGTGTCCACAAATGCAACTGCAAAACAGTGGCCAAGGAGCGAATTGATATCACATAGCTATATGTGACAGTAATGTCACACGTCACATAAGGCGCTGATACCAGGGTCTACTCCCTTCACCTACAACTTAGATTGCAGATGAACATCCATCTGCCGGCTGCAGATTTAAGAGTTTGCTCATCTCCACTGTTAGAGTCGCAGACCAGTTGACAAGCAGTAAACAAGTTACCATCCACAGTCATTGGACAGCCATAGCTGAGCCTGAACTTTTATTCTGTCATCGACAGCAGCCCAGACTGAACTACAATTAGATTAGCTGGCAGTCATTCACAGATTAGTGTTCACAACACTTACTACAGTATCACGCCTTCTCATCAAACGGAAGTTGAGTATTTATTTGAGCACTTATTATCTCAATAAATTATTATTATTATTTATTCATCATATTACCAACATTATTTTTGTTATATTTTTACTAGTGCCCTGTGGTCAGACAGTTGCAGAATGCAAGTACATCACCTCAACATAGAAACTAATTTCAAATGGTTCAAATGGCTCTGAGCGCTATGGGACTTAACATCTGAGGTCATCAGTCCCCTAGAACTTAGAACTACTTAAACCTAACTAACCTAAGGACATCACACACATCCATTCCCGAGGCAGGATTCAAACCTGCGACCGTAGCAGCAGCGCGGTTCCGGACTGAAGCGCCTACAACCGCTCGTCCACAGCGGCCGGCAGAAGGCAGTCAAAATGATGGAGCACAGCAGTCTTCCTTAAAGCAATTCTAGATTTCGGCTAGTGCCTAATCATTATCAATGCACTATTTGATGGTTTTAATACATGTCCTAGTACGTTAGTGCCCTGTTGTTCGGGCTTCTGTCACAGTTCATTCAAGACTATTGTATAGGACTGTACTAGGACATGTATTGAAACCATGAAATAGTGCACTGATAAAGGCCAGGCACTAGCCGAAATCTCGATTTGCTTTAATAAAGCCTGAAAGGAAGGGACGACTGACTGCTATGCTCCATCATTTTGGAAGTCATATCACAGTTGTTGAGTACGTTCCAATTTCAAAAAATGGTTCAAATGGCTCTGAGCACTATAGGACTTAACATCTATGGTCATCAGTCCCCTAGAACTTAGAACTACTTAAACCTAACTAACCTAAGGACATCACACAACCCCCAGTCATCACGAGGCGGAGAAAATCCCTGACCCCGCCGGGAATCGAACCCGGGAACCCGGGCGTAGGAAGCGAGAACGCTACCGCACGACCACGAGCTGCGGGCGTTCCACATTCCTAATGGAAGGTATCGTGATACAGAAGGTAGTGATTTTGGATCCTGGGGTGTGGAGTCGACTCATCACAAAGGTTTTCCATTCGGTTCAGGCCGGGATCTGGGCAGGTAAGTCAATCTGAGGAGTGTTACTGTCCACAAACCATTAACTCACAGATGCTGCTATATGACAGGATGCGTTATCATGCTGATACAATCATCGTCTCCTAACTGTTTCACTACTGTATGTAGCACACAACGTTGTAAAATGTGTTCATATCCTTCAGCATTTAACAGTTACTTAAGTGCAGTAAGGTTACAACACCATAGCCACGAAAAACACCGACCATCACGTGTACTGTCAACAGTGAAATATCGATTTCACTGTTAACAGTACACGTGATGGTCGGTAACGTACTCCAGGCGTTCACGGAAGCCAATCACTGCTTTAGAGTCATCCATTTTCCAGTGGCATCGCTCTTAACGCCATATCAAGCGTCGCTAACAGTGATTGGCTTATAACGATCTTCTCGATCATTGTATCCCTTTCTTTTTAAATGCTTACGCGTAGTCATTGTGCTAGCTGGATTGCTGGTACCGCTTTGGAAGTGATTCTTTCCGGAGATTTTATGTAATTTTGTACAATCACCCTCCACAATGCTCTACCGTTGGTGTCCGTCAGTTGAGATGTGCCTTGTCTTGCTATAGCTGACGTTATTTCTTTATGTATCCACCTCACAACCACATCATCCACAGTCGACTTGGGCAGCTATACAAAGTTGAAATACCCCTGAAGGATCTGTTAATCAGGTGACGTACAACGACTAATTCTAGTCTGAAGTCACTGATAGACCCGTTCTGCTGCTAGTGTTCCTCTACTCAAAGCACAATACCCCCCCCTTCCTTTATACTGGCGAATCCGCCTCTCGTGAAACCTATTGGTTAATTTCGCATTACATAGGAGTGTTCGGATACTTCTGCTCAGATAGTGTATGTGTAAGGGATACGTAAGTGTTGAGATAGGAGTGGAGGGGGGGGGGGGGGGGGGGATGGAACTGAGAGGAATTTGATAAGCCGATTGAGGAATCGTGTAAAGCAGGTAACAAGACAGAATGCGTAGCCTGCTAGGAGGAAACACAAAACAATGTGAGGATAAAGTTTCGTTAGAAGAGATTATTGGTGATACACAGAAACCGAGCAAGATAGCTCAGTGGTAAGACACTGGAATCGCATTTGCGAGATCTTCGGGTCAAATTCCCGTCCAACCACCCTGATTTGGGATTGCTGTCGTTTCCCTAAATAGCTTATACTTCGTCTCTAATGATCCTATCTTCATAGTGACATTAAACCTTAACCTTCCTTTCTTTTTTTATTGAGGATGTTGGAAAGGTACAATTCCCATGTTCGGTTCGATAGAAGTTATTGTATTTTTATTTACTGTAAAATTTTTGCTGGCTAGTTACATAGTGTGTTTCGCCGTAAGAGGGAGGTGACACGTTGAATTTGTCTTCAAAGTCAGCTGGTAGTCAGTGATGTTTTAATGTTTTAGTGAGTAAGATGGGGTGTTGTGAATGGTACAGTACAACTAATGGGAACGAAAGCGACAGTTACAAAGCCCTACAGTTTTTCCTGGAATTTATAAAACTTCATTGTGAGCCATTGGTTGCATTACTGGGGTCGACTGGGTGGGTTGAACCTGGAGGGATGGATCGGTTTTCCATATAATTCATAAAGGAAGGCCGAGAATGTTGTTCACAGTTACAGACAGGATTATTACGTCATAGAAAGTAAATGAACTTTAGTTCCATGTGCAGGGTACATTCGTTAGCATTTTTAATGCCTCATTTAATTATAATATCTGTCAAAAAACTTTGTTATCCTCTTGATGTAAAGGAACAAGAAATGGAGATCCTCTCCCAAAGTCACTCGCATTTTTTCTTCCAGGATAACTTAATTTTTCCGAATGTAGGTAACGCGAAGCGGCAGCCCCCCACTAACGTTCGCATTCCTCCCAGAGTGCGATTCTACGTCAGCCAGAAAAAGCCATCAGCTTTAAGATAAGACAACCGTCCCACACCCCGCAAATACTGCAGTCCAGGCATTGCTTATCCCCTTCAGTTGGTTCCATAGTTTCACAGCGTAGCTATGTATTGACTGTAAACGGTATGACTACATACGCTGAGATTTAGATGTGCGGTTCAGTAAATTATGGAGGACGAAGGGAGAATTTTTTTTTAATGAGTTGAACGGATCAAAACCGAGGCTGTAGCTTCTCATTTTATGCACTCGGCATAACTTCTCACAGTGACTACGATCGCAACTTGTTCCCAGTGTGGAGGACAGTATGTAACTGGAAAATTATACAGTTTTACATTAGTATTTAATCAGTTCTTTATAAATACTTGCAATATTTGTTACCATGCGAACTGATAAACACCAAAACTATTCGATTGATGTATGCTTTTGAAGATTGCCCCCATCGACTTCGTGTAGATGAAGTGACTGACTGACGGAAAAGAGAACAGTAAAGGATTTATTCCGCCGCAGCAATGGTTACCCGTCTCTTGCGTCTTCCATGCGCACACTTTCCATAATATTGTCTTCAAGTTTCTGTCCTTTATAAACCTTTTATATAATCCTTCCACCTTCCAGCTTTCCCTTCTTTGCTTAGTACTGGCTTGCTGTCTAAGTTCTTGATGTTCATACAGGCGCTTCACTTTTCTAGAAAAGAATCTTTAATTTTACTATAGGCGATATTTACCTTTCCCGTAATCATACGTGCTTCATAATCTCTGGACTTCTCCTCTAAGCCGGCCGCTGGTGGCCGAGCAGTTCTGGCGCTACAGTCTGGAACCGCGCGACCGCTACGGTCGCAGGTTCGAATCCTGCCTCGGGCATGGATGTGTGCGTTGTCCTTAGGTTAGTTAGGTTTAAGTAGTTCTAAGTTCTAGGGGACTTATGACCTCAGCAGTTGAGTCCCATAGTGCTCAGAACCATTTGAGCCTTCTCCTCTAAGAATTCCTACTTAGCCATTTTTAATGCACCGTCAGTCATTTATTTTATACGTCAGTATTCTCTTTTCCCTCCTTCATTTCCTGCATTTTTTAAAATATTTTCTCGTCTCATTAATTTAATGTAGTATCTCGTATGATATCCAAGGATTTCCCTTGTACCTTGTCTTTTCCTTCTTTATTATATCGCTGCTGCCTTCGCCACTTCGTCTCACAAAGCTACCCATTCACCACATATTGTATTTCTTTCCATTTTTCAGTCAATCGTTACATCCTGCTGCATTTAAAACTCTCAGCAACTTCTGCTTGTTTCATTTTGTCCACGTCTCATCTTCTTACTTTCACACCTTTCTGCAGTTTCCTACATTTCATACTGCAGGTCATAGCCAAAACATAAAGAATGGAGTTCACATCTGCTGCTAGAAATGTACTGCAATTTAAATTCCGGTTTCAAAACCTCTGTCTACCGTTACATAATCCATTTCAAACCTTCCGGTGTCTCGAAGTGTCTTCCCAGAATACAACCCGCCTTCATGATTTGTAGACCAAGTATTTGCAATTATTAAATTGTACTCAGAGCAAAATTCTACCAGGCGATCTCCTCTTTCATCCATTTTCCTCACTTCATATACTGCTACTACAGGATGACAATTACTGAACTGTTTAAAAAAACGTAAATTAGTTAAAAACTATAGTGTGCACAAACTTCATTCAACACGTAAACGTCACTACAGGTATTCGGATTTAGGTTATGACATGTTCGATATGCCTGCTACCATTGGCGATGATGTGGCGCAGATGAATAGCGAAATTTTGCATGACCCGTTGAAGTGTCGGAACATCGATACTGACGATGACCTCCTGAATGGCTGTTTTCAGCTCAGCAATGGTTTTGGGGTTATTGCTGTACACCTTGTCGTTAACATAGCTCTACTAAAAGGAATCGCGTGTGTTCAGATCCGGATAATATGGCAGTCAATCGAGGCCCATGCCAGTGGCCTCTGCGTACCCCAGGGCCAGAATGCGATCCCCAAAGTGCTCGTCCAGGACATAAAACACTCCCATGCTTCGATGGGGTTGAGCTTCATATTGCATGAACCACATCTCGTCGAAGTCAGGATAATTTTGGATAATGGGGATGAAATCATCTTTCAAAACATTCACGTGCCTTACGGTAGTCACCGTGCCATCACGGAATATCGCACCGATTATTCCGTGACTGGACACTGGACACCACATAGTCGCCTGTTGAGGGTGAAGAGGCTTCTCGATCGCGAAATGCGGATTCTCAATCCTCCAAATGCGCCAGTTTTGCTTATTGACGAACGCATCCAAATGATGGGCTTCGTCGCTAAACCAAACCATGCATGCGCATACTAATTCCCATCACGCCCCGGCCAACTGTGCAGTTTAAACGTCCTAACGCAAATTGTTCAGAAGTTTTATTTCATATAGTTCAATAATTGCCACCCTGCATTTTTCGTTATCTTCCTTTTCCTGCTTTCGAACCATGGACACCCCTCACAACTAGACTTTCGTATCCTTTAACGTACTGAATACTTCATTTCACCTAATATGTTTTTTTTCTGGTTCTGCACCAGCTGCGGAGATAGCAGGCGTATTTATTTATACTACTGCAGTTGGTCTTAGCTGTGTGTATGATTTGACTATGATAATACGTTCATTATACTGGTCATAGTAATTCAGCGGAAATCCTATTTTCTAATTTTGTGTTAGACCTACTCCTGCATTACTCGTTTTGATTTTGTGTTGATAACCTTGAAGTCTTGACTAGAAATGCTTTTCTCTCTACCACTGCGTTTCATTAATTTCCATTGTATCTAACTTCAACCCATTTGTTTTTCTTTTCAAACTGTCCGACTTGCAGTTCTGGTTAAGGGATCTAATATTCCACACTCCAACTCGTAAAATACCAGATTTGTTTTTTTCCTGATAATAACATCCTCCTGAGTACCCACAGCCTAGAGATCCAAATGGGGGGGGGGGGCTATTTTCCCTCCGCAATACTTTACCGAATGTCCTCGGAAAATATAACGACTGTAGTTTCACTTTGCTTTCAGCGGTGTCGCAGAACCAACGTAGTAACGATTGGCAGGAATGTGACGTTGATACCATATGATTTGTCCACCACATGGATTCCGCAACCGTAGTATTACTTGGGGTCAAATGACAGCATCAGTCGTAATTTTATTTTTATTTTTGATTGCCATGACCGGTTTCGGCCATCAAGAACATTCTCCAACGATTCTACGTCCATCGAAGACAGACTGTAGACTGTACACACAGACTGTACACTGTTTGTGTACTCTCACGACAATAGACTTATATATCCACTGGAAAATGTCCTTGGTCAAAACCGGTCGTGGTAATCAAAAATAAAAATTAAAGTGCTTCTGGTGCTGTCATTTGATACCAAGTTGCAGCTAAGTGTCGCACCACTCAACCTTCTTCCAAAAACAGCTTGTACGTTACATCAGCTGCAAATACGATTCCGTCCCTCCATTATGTCTACATACACCCTATAGCAATATGAGGTTTGCTCCTTTCGTGATGATATTCTTAAGAGTTGTGGATCAAGAGATCAGAGCGCAGAACTGTAGTTTTACAGGCGGTCATGTTTCGATAATACAACACCGTCTGCCTAAGTTCCACGATGTTCATTAACTTCTTGTATCCCATTTTCATTAGAGCTATATCTCTCCAAAGATTTGCTGATATACTGTGTCTGCCATAGGCTTCTTTAGAATGAACAGTCCTCTGGGTGCTTTATTATGATATTACCGAACAAGGTTCTATTCACGACAAGACCAGAAAGCGACGACGAGAGATTTTTTCCCTACAGCAGAACAATAGGAACCGCTGTACAGCTTGTTCGTCGTTAACTCCAATAGTCTTCTCACCAATGACTTCAAGGCAATCAAAGCGTAACACTACTTCGTCCCTTTCTTCTGTTAGTCGATGTGAAAGAAACAGCCGACAGAGGTAGATCCAGAGTTAGTTAGTTGTCTCGCATAAGCAAGACATCACGCCCGATCTTCTTTCCAGATACGCTACACCAGATTTCCCTTTTTTCCTTTCATTTACTCCAAACCAACGGCATTGTGATGTCTTCGCAAAAGCCACCAATGAGAACACGAAAATGTTCGGGAATTGGACCGATCGTGATGCTACAGTAATTAAACTGCTGAACCTTTGTTCTGGTGGTGCGCGGTTTAATTTCCCGTCCACCAATCCCGATTTAGATACTTCGAAGTTTTTATCAATGATATCAGGTGTGCATCGGAATGCTTCCTTCAGCTGGCCAAGGCCATTGCTTTCGCCAAGTAAGTTTGTGCTACGGCAAGAATTTCCACCACGTCAGAGGACGCAGATTTTTGCCCTTCTTCCGAGAATACACGAACGGTCATCACATTGCATTCGAATATATTTTGACATACACGCTCATTTTTGACCTGTAGTTTTCTAGGGTTACCTTTAAATACTGAATGAACGTATCAATGATACTCTTCCACCAGCAACGTGGGTAGTCAAGTCATTGTAATCACAGTAACCTGTGTGACTCAAACGTCAGCGCTGCTTAATAGAATGCCCTGGGTTCGATGCCGGATGCTGATCAGCGCTTTCATCTCTACCTTGACACCAGACTCGCGTTCGAAATAAGTGGAATTCAAATCCCCACACGCCCATCCTGTTAAAAGGTCTTCATTATTTCCTTAAAACACTATGGGTGAACTCAGGGATAGTGACTTGAAATTGAAAGATTAAAATGCACAACGGAAGTACACGACGAATGTGTCGCACAGAAATCTACACCACGTAAGTCGTCGCCCAATCATCCAAAAGGTGTTCTATAGGACTCTGTGCAAGCCAGTCCATTACAGGGATGTTATTGTCGTGTAAGCACTCCGCCACAGGCCTTGCATTATGAACAGGTGCTCTATCGTGTTGAAAGATGCAATCGCCATACCCGAATTGCTCTTCAACAGTGGGAAGCGACAAAATGCTTAAAACAGCCTATGCTGTGGTAGTGCCACGCAAAACGACAAGGAGTGCAACCCCGTCAATGAAAAACACGACCACACCATAACACTACCGACTCCGAATTTTACTGTTGGCACTACACACGCTGGCAGATGACGTCCACCGGCCATTCACCATACCCACACCCTGCCATCGGATCGCCACATTGTGTACCGTGATTCGTCACTCCACACAAAGTTTTTCCACTGTTCAATCATCCAATGTTTACGCTCCTTACACCAAGCGAGGCGCCGTGTGGCATTTACTGGCGTGATGTGTGGCTTATGAGCAGCCGCTCGACCATGAAATCCAAGTTTTCTCACCTCCCGCCTAACTGTCATAGTACTTGCAGTGGATCCTGATGCAGTCTGGAATTCCTGTGTGATGGTCTGGATAGATGTCTGCCTATTACACATTACGACCCTCTTCAACTGTCGGCGGTGTCTGTCAGTCAACAGACGAGGTCGCCCTGTACGCTTTTGTGCTGTACGTGTCCCTTCACGTTTCCACTTCACTATCACATCAGAAACAGCTGACCTAGGAATGTTTAGGAGTGTGGAAATCTCGAGTACAGACGTATGACACAAGTGACACCCATCACCTGACCACGTTAGAAGTCCGTGAGTTCCGCGGAGCGCCCCGGTCTGCTCTCTCACAATGTCTAATGACTACAGAGGTCGCTGATATGAAGTACCTGGCAGTAGGTGGAAGCAGAATGCACCTAATATAAAAAACCTAAGTTTTTGGGGGTGCCTGGATACTTTTGATCACATAGTGTATATCAACAAACAACAGTTAAATCCAAAATTGCATTTTGTGTAACGGTTTGATCTCAAAAATATATCAGAAGATAAAAATAATGCCACAAAAACTTTGGTGCACTACCAGCTTTTCATATTATTTCAGGAAAAAAACATTGTTTTGTCGACGGACAAATGGAATATATTTCCCTTAAGATTACGAGTAAGAATAGTGGAATAGTTCGCAATAGTCACATTTTGGCCGATTTACATGGAACTGAACGATATGCCTGTTCATCTCTTCTGATACCGAAGAATGTGGAGCACACTGGACTCGAGTTCGGGAGTTCAAATCCGCTTCCGACCGTTCTGATGTCGGTTTTCAGCGATTTTTCTAACTCGTCCCACGCAAATGCCGAGATGGTTCCTTTCAAAGGGCACATCCAATTTTCCTTCGCCATCCTTGAAACAATTCGACGGGACGTTAAACCTAAATCTCCTTTCCTTTATGATGACAAACAACGTGTGAATTGCAGTTACGTCAAAATAGCGTCGTTGAAAGCATTTTTGAGACGTTTTGGTGAAGCGACTATCATAATACATGAGTGCAGTATATTTAAGTAAAACATATTCCAAATGTCGTAACAACGTGACGTCTAGACTGTTCATTGATGACTTTGATTACCCCTCAGAAGAAAAGCGTCTAATTTGCGTTGACCTAAAGCTTCCTTGGGATTTTTTTTCCACAGGCAGCTAACTGCGTCCAAATAGCCAATTTAAGGAAGCAGAGAGATAATTTAAAATCGATTTCGAAACGCAGTATTTGTTACTATACACATTCATAGGTTTGAAAAGCTGTTCTTATTCGGCACTTGCGCTAGATAAAATAAATAAAACATCACTAACCCTCACATCAGAACAAATGACATTTCTGGTATGTGGACCTTTACACGGCAACTGCTCCTCTTAAATGCCACAGCAGCTATAACACAGAAACTGCAAGTAAGTCAGCACGTCTCTGTTGTTATTATATGTACGTGACTTATGACGAAACTACATCTACAATGCCAAGATAATAACAGGACTATAATTATGAAGATTATTAAATGCTTGTCCTCGGGAGGTTGTGTCTGCTTATTTCTCCGTGTATTTCAAAAAAGTTCGTGAACAACAACAAAAAGTCACTTTTTTGTAGTATCATTCAAAGTTGATTTAAGTTTTGAGTCACAAGTAGAAAAGAGGGATAACAGGTGCAATAATTTTCATTGATTTCTCAGTTATTTTTAGTTTCAATGTACCCTCCGCCACGCGTAGATCTTCGCTTCCGTGCAACGGTTCAAAGTAGGAACCATGTGGAATATTCTTCAAAGGCCGTCCTCATAAGATTGATTGGACCTTCAAAGTACAACAACCCAGAAAAAAATCTTGTTCTTTTTCTATTGTCTGACCAGATGCAGAGAACATCCCAGCAAATTTTGCGGTGGCAGAATGCTGGCAGTTACACAGGAAACGCGTTGCGACTGAGACGGCACCGCGTGCTGGCCGACGCATTACGGGATTGCCGTCACGTCCGTGGCACAGGCCCAACGTTGCGTGGCGCACCCTGATTTGCGACACCTGCTCCAATCGCTTCAGCGCGGTGCGTAACTTCTTCAACACTTCTCTGCAGACGGACGCTCCCGCTGGTGCAGCGCAGTTTAGAAGCCAGAACCAGTTACGTGAACCTGTTTGTTAGTATGTCGTTTATTCATAACTAGCTCAGTACCCCGCGTTGCCCGGATGTGTATTTATTGCAATCATCTATTAGTCTATCTCCTCCTTCACACTCTGTCAGTCAATCTGCTCCGCCCCGCTCTCTCTGTCCATCTCCTCCTCTATCCTTTCTTTATACATCACCTCTTCACCCCTCTCTCTGTCCATCTGCTCCCCTTGCCTTTATCTGTTCATTTCCTCCTCCGTCTCTCTCTCTGTCCATCTCCTCGTCCCCCTCTCTAACTCCACCTCTGCCCCATCTCTGTCCACCCACTCCTCTTGCCTTTCTGTCCATTTCCCCTCCCCCTCTCTCTATCCATCTCTTCGTTCCATCCTCTCTCTCCACGTTATCACTCTCACTCTAGCAGGAAGTTGCTGGTTCTTGCGCCCCACAGTATTTATTTCCAGATAGTAAGTAATATATGTACCAAGTTTCGTTGAAATCTATCCAGGTGTGCAGAAGGAACTTTTTATCCACGACTTTGTCTGTGCAGGCACATGTCACATGTATTTCATATATATCTGACATATTTCATACATATTTGTTCACATATTTCACCTTTATCTCTAGCAAATTTTTTCGCGGCAGCTTCGTTTCCACGCAGCTCAATGTTTCTGACGTTGTATCTCCTGAACTATATGTTAATACTGTCTGCTAAATGTGTTGCAAATAGAATTAGTACTAAAGAAATAATAAATTAAAAGGTCATGCCTGATCTGACGGCTTCACTGCAAGAACAGCGAAAATAAAACTTTTTCGCCGGCCGGGGTGGCCGAGCGGTTCTAGGCGCAACAGTCTGGAACCGCGCGACCACTACGGTCGCAGTTTCGAATCCTGCCTCGGGCATGGATGTGTGTGATGTCCTTAGCTTAGTTAGGTTTAAGTAGTTCTAAGTTCTAGGGGTCTGATGACCTCAGAAGTTAAGTCCCATAGTGCTCAGAGGCATTTGAACCATTTTGAATAAAACGTTTTCCTTTCATCATCTTGTGTGGCATATCAGCGAGAAAAAGTGTCGTAAAGGTTTGAAATTTTGTGTAAAGTTCGTTGCAGGTCAACCGTCATTCTCAAATACTGGATGAATATAGTTGGCTATTTTCGCGTGGTGAGCTGCGCTTCTTTTTCACCGCCAACTCCATCCCTTCGAGAGGTATGTGATTCTTACGTCCACGATGATTGTTTCCAGACACTAAATGATATATTTACCAAGTTTGGTTGAAATCATTCTATTGGTTTAGGACGTGATGTGGAACAAAAATACAAACACTTTTATTATATGTGTGGATGTGGAACTATTCCGAGCCCTACAACGTCCTCCTTATCCACGCAACACCATACATTAAAGTAAATAAGTGTGTTGCGTGGTATGCAGTGTTCACGATGTGGAGCTGACTTATTATTTACAAACGTGAAAGATATTTTTTCCACTCGCTCATTTCTTCATGCTGACTTATGGAAGATGAGGCGTTTTCTCCACGACTGGAATTTAAGGACTACTCTTAAACACTTTATCAATCACTGCCCCCTTTTCTTATGTAAATGAAATGAAGCGTCTTAACAAATATATTGAGTTGACCTATTCAATAAACTACTTAACTTTAAACCAACACTGATTAGAAATAAAAATCAATATTAAACAAGCAAGTTAATATTTATGTTGACCATCAACAATGACATTAAGTATTTGACCGAACGCTGGGACGATTCTGTCTCTTAACGTTGTAGTGCAACCGATAATTTTTGGTATGGTGTGAGTAGTCAATGGGGGAAATTAAGTTCATGTTGTTTCCATTGGTCCTTCTGGAACAGTAGCATGTATTTTTGTGTTCATGATGGCTAATTATTGAATCCTAATCAAAATAAATAATATAGATATTCTTTCATTTCCTCCCAATATGTCTCAAACAAAATCCGTAGACTTGTCTGTTTGGATGAATCCTTAAGTGTCCCATGAACCGTTGGTGTGGGGATGCTAGTAAATATATCTTTATTATGACAGTTCTGAAAAGGGTATTAGCCTTTTCTTTCAAATTTAGTCACATTCTTTCATTCACTGAGAAATCATGAAACATATACTTTCGTGTTTAATAATTATTTCCTTAATTTTTGCCCTTCATTAACTATAGCCTATTATGTTAAATTTGACATAAACTGTATCATCCTCTTACTTACATTGGTTCTAAAACCATGTAACATTTTATGTTATCATTATGAAAACAATAAACTAATATGTCTAACATATGTTAATTTGCCTCCATCGATATTTCATTGTCCAACAACAATAGCTGCAGCACCATATGTTGCCATGTTTTCTGTTGTGAAGCCACGTGTAACGTAGAATTAGTGGACTCCATCTAATACATACCAGTAACAGTTTATTGGATACTGCAAGTTGCACTCAACAATGAGAACTGAAATGATTCGGAAATATTAGGATAACGTCTCCAAATCGTTGACGATGTCAGCATTAAGTTCACTGCCACATCACTGGCAAATTGGAAATATTTGGCAGGAGATGACAAATCGTTTAGATCCATTCACAATTGAAAAGGCAGAGATGATGACACACAGACCAGGACGTTCTTCCATGTGGGTTGCTGGGTTTTCGAAAAGAGATGGCAACATCAGTAAGAAGAAAATCTGCTAGTTTTTAGGCAAAGCATTATTTATCTGCCAGTGAACTCAAAAAATGTCAACTTAATACCTGTAAATAATGTTACAGTTCGATATGGATGGAGACGCATTTATAACGTCAGTTGTAGGGTGGACAAAGGGGCGATTTAGATATGATGGAAGAATCCTGGGAATTTAGGAGTTACTTTTTTTCTAAGGAATGTCAGTCATACTGAAATTGCATTAATGATGAAAGATTAGATTTAAATTAAATACATTAAAAGATGATTTAAATTCAAATAATGAAAAAATGGCTCTGAGCACTATGGGACTTAACTTCTGAGGTCATCAGTCCCCTAGAACTTAGAACTACTTGGACCTAACTAACCTAAGGACATCACACACATCCATGCCCGAGGCAGGATTTGAACCTGCGACCATAGCGGTTGTGCGGTTCCAGACTGTAGCGCATAGAACCGCTCAGCCACTCCAGCCGGCCAAATAAGGAAACTTAGTTATAAAAATTCATATTTTTGTTATAGTAATCCATCTGAATACTTGATTCAGGTAGATTTTCGTGCTAGTGTTTCTCATACAAGTAATATACTGCCCCATACATCTATCTGAACCTCTTTCGGTGTAAACATGTAAATTCTCATATGGGTGATGGAAAAGAGTATTTATGATATAATTAATAAAATACTTAAAAAGCTGTCAGAACTAGTAATGGCAAATAAATAATGTGTTAATGTCAACTTCTCTAGAGTTTTAGTTAGAAATACATTTAATTTTGATTTTTACAAGACTTTGTAAAAAACACAGTGTTATGTGTACATTTTTTCTAAGTTAGTAGGAAGAACGTTTGATAATGTCAACAGTAAATATATATTCACAAAAAGGTGATGATAATCTGTTATGAACAAAACAATACTCATTGTTAATGTCATAAAATTTATGAAACTTTATGTAGTGTTAAAATATTTATATAATTTTGTTAACGGTTTAATCAATCTCACATTTTTAGAATCAAATATTTCTTTGAAATATTGGAGAATAAACAGTCACACATAAAATATTATTTAAGAAATTGCTTTAAAACAGTTTGTTTATAAAATTCTAATTAAAAAATATCATATATGATTTTCTTAAGAAAACCTATAAATTCTCACACATTTACTTCACATCCTCTAACATGTTCCTCCCATTTTCTGTTTAAAATCCAGGATGCAATATTGTATCCCCATGACTTTCTTCAATAAAAATGACATTCCTCTCCTTAGGTAAACGATGGTCACTTCTAGAAGCCTTTTTTTAAACCCTTAAATACCGTAATTTTGAATGCAAATTAAGCCATATCTTGTGATCTGGTTGGATCTCCAAGACAACAATACCTAGCAATCTAAATTAAGTCTTGCTGTCAGCTGCATTACATAACAGTGGTAACAATGATAAGATTCAAGTACACAGAATATCAAACTAGATTTGTGATTCAAGTGATCTGTACATTCTCACAGCAGAACTTTGAGCATAGTTTTTAATTTGAAGAAAACATCAGACCTACAACCAACTTTGGGCATACAACAGTGAAGTCTTGTAGAGCCATTACTCTACACTATGCTTTACATTTATAAATGATCAAGTCTATGCTAGAAGCTTTCTGAGGCTGTTCAGAGTTGATACAATTGTATATATGATTAGGAAAATGTAGAAAATCTCGCTGAAAATTAACATATGGTACAAGGACTGGATGTTGATTTTCAAAATAAACTAATGTCAAGTGTAATATGTAAGTAAATGGAAAGTTCCATTATGCTTAGATTTTTAAACCCAATGTTTGATGACAGTTTAGTTGAGTGCTATGACCAAAATCGTAATTGCAAGTCTCGTCAACTTAAATAATGCCACCTGAAATTCATAGTGGGAAACTCCATAAATGTAACTGATTACATTCTCTGTGTATCTATACTGAATGAATATATAACTCAAGAAAATCTTTAGTCAGAATTGAAATGTCAAACAAAGTACCATGAAATAAACGACTCTTTATTTATTAGTTACCAATTTGTTACATAGAACTAGTACAGCTTGAAAAGCAAAAGCTGTAATTTCATAACAAAACCTTATAATGCAGTCTGGTGGCTTCCTGGGCAAGTATCACATTTTGGACCTCAAGATTTATGGTTCTATCTACACTTGAACCTATGAACCTTTTTACATTTTATGTTAATGGACAAATAATCAAATATTTTTGTTATTGAATATTTATCTCCTTTCTAAACCACTGACAGCTTTAACGATGGGTAATAGAGGTTATCTTTCACTCTAGTTTTGTACATATGAAGATCACTGTTCTTCTCAGATACTGATAGATTATTTATGACGAATTTCATTAATGAATATATGTATAAAATTCGTTATAAATAATCTATCACAATTTGAGAAGAACAGTGATGTCCATACCTAAAACACTAGACAGAAAAATGTCCTTTATTGTCCTTTAATAAAATGTCAGAGGCTCACAGAGGAGTTTAGTATGCAGCAACAAAAATCTTTGATGATTTGCCCAGTCACATAAAATGTCTGACAAGCAGCAGAGCAAATTTTATATCTAACATAAAATAATTTCTCCTGGACTACACCTTCTATTCCATTTGCGAATTTCTACTTAAAAACTGGTAGCCAATACAATAAATAAATAAAAAAATTGTTTTTAAGTGCATTTGCACGAATAAGACTAAAATAATAATTCGTTCATTAACTTTTACACTTTATACATATCCTGCAAACTGAATCATTACATATCATTCGATTATAGGATTGTTCAAATGATCTGTGGAACATGTGACTATTGTATTGTATTGTATTGTATTGTATGTTAACTGGGGACCTAGGATCGACGGAGAGGCTCTGTCCCCACCGCAGCCGCAGTGGTCCACAAGCCCACGATGACTACCGCACTCCACTTCATCCCTCCGCTGCCCCACACCGAACCACTCTTTCAGAGTTATTGTGTGGTTCGGCTCCCGATGGACCCCCACAGGAAATGTCTCACACCAGACGAGTGTAACCCCTATGTTTGCATGGTAGAGTAATGGTGGTGTACGCGTACGTGGAGAATTTGCTTGCGCAGCAATCGCCGACATAGTGTAGCTGAGGCAGAATAAGGGGAACCAGCCCGCATTCGCCGAGGCAGATGGAAAACCGCTTAAAAACCATCCACAGACTGGCCGGCTCACCGGACTTCGACCGGGCGGATTCGTGCCGGGGACCAGGCGCTCCTTCTCAGTCTGGAAAGCTGTGCGTTACACTGCACGGCTAACCGGGCGGGCCAACATGTGACTAACTTACCCTTGTAGTTTACGAGACTTAAATAATAGTTGGGTTGTGGTTATGTTGGTTGGGTGATACAGTTTTCAAATAGGAGAGGGCAATAGGACCATGACCTGCAAGACACTGAGGTGTTCATATCAGTCTGCGTATTTATGACAGCTTTAGTTTTAATCCGTTATGCGTAATTTATGTTGCAAACTTCATGGCTACAAAAGTAAAGTAAGCTCGTATGACATTTTTGTCTGGGAGAGATCGAATAGTAGGTTCAGCCGCCTACTTTGTACTGTTAGCCATATCGCATACATTGCGCAAGTGTAAATGTTGTGTCTGAGGAGAATCTACTCATATTTTTCGTATATGACATAACTGAGTGCACTTAGATTTTGGTGACATGTTGGTGTGATTAATAACGATGAGAGAATGAAGAGAGGTGGAAACCCAGTGTCAGAACAAATGCCACTCATCTCAAGTATCATCATACAGCCACTATGCTTATCGTCACATCATACACATGATTCGCTGTCAGCAGTGTCGCGCAATCTCACTCCAACGGAAAAAATGGAAACATTTGAGAATTAGTCTGGTGATCAACAACAGGACGTCACTTGGCAGCTCTCCTCCCCCTTCTGGCAAAATATTAGTGTCTAAAACTTGATTCTAACCAGACACCTTCATTTAGCGCTATATCACGCATTACTACAGACGCTCAAGGTAAGTCAATGTTTACTGTTCCTCGCATTCTCGAAAACTGTAAAATTGCGCCAGTCATTAAACGGAGGGGACATGCTATTCTCTCTTCGCGGAGATGTGAAACTGGGAATCGTGTCGGACTGATGCGGAAGTAGAGAGGGTGGGAGCGAGGGGTAGAAGGCTGCTGGGAGATATGGTCCGACCTCTGTCGACACCAACAGTAAGCTGTTGGCCGTCCACACAATGTTACGAAAACTGCGCGCGCTTGGGAATGTGCGCACAAGGTCAGTCTGCTTTGATGTCTATTCTTCTCAACATATCATCTCGCATACATGATAGCCCAATTTTCCGCCATCGTAGCAGGTGATCAAAAAAAAAGGTGATCGAAAAAAAAAAAAACGACGCGTGTCGTTCAACAAAATTGCCTGGCGTTGTCCTGAAGGCAGACTCGAGACTGCTAATGTGCGTCATGTGAGTTACTAGAAAGTGACTACAAGTGGGTCGGTGGTGATGAATATATTTGGTTACAAAGCAAAGTTAACTACATTTAGTACTGCATTTTCTTTTGTCCGCAGATAACAAACGGAAGAGGTTGAAATCTAGCATACTAGAGCTATTATGAAATACAAATGGACGATCTAATGACAAGAAATATTAACAATATACTAAATGATTACTGTGCCTACCATCGGGACTATACCTAAAACTGTTACATGTAGAGAGCTTATGTGTCACTGTACAGTAACGAAATTCGATCCTCTACCAGAAACATAGACCCAGCTTTAATGAGCATGTGTGTGTGTGTGTGTGTGTGTGTGTGTGTGTGTGTGTGTGTGTGTGTGTGTGTGCGTGTGTGTTAATACAGACTATCGATTACTCCCACCTTCCAAGCTAACCAAAGACACTCTGAAGAAGTTACTGAAATCAGTTAGTACTAATCAAGAACACCCAGAAAATCTAAAAATCACGTCGAAAGCTAGTATGGGTAACTAACTGTAAAATAACGTTTAATGTTTCGTTGATATTTAGTTTGATAGAGTGGACTAGCTTAGATGCGAAAGAATGAGGCGAGGAACTGACGCTACATTTTTGGAGGATATCATTCCAACATGCACCTACGAATCAACACAACCCTCGATGAACCTCACTCTGCCAGTTTTCTGCAAAGTTTTTAACAAAATTTCTCCATAGTGGGTTTTTCGAAATCGGTCTATAAAAACGTGTATGATCTTTAATGAGTAGTTGCTCATCTGTAGAACCGCTTGTAAGAATAACATTAACCAACATTATGACGAAAAAATTTCTTCTGGAAGAGTTACTGAACTTCAGTATGTACAAGAAGTAAGTATTGTAGATCGCGATGAATTTCTCGCTGCTAATAGTGAGACAGCCGAAAAGGTTTGTCTCATTTTGTTTCTAGTTTTCGACAATGAGCTCTGAAGAAGACTGTCTCGTTCGAGTACAAGATTCCACGCATTTGATCCATTCCGTTTGGATGAGTTAACGCTGTGCCGTTTCAGTTACACATGGTTTATAAGTCGGATGCGACCGTGATTCTCAAAACACTTAAAATAATGCTCATGTAAATACTCAGTCATTATCTTACCGTTTATTTATAACGTTTCGTGTTGTATCAGTACGAAACTGCCGTTGTGATTTCATTTTATTATATTCACTGTGCTATACTTCGAAAACATCCGTTCATCTTCAGGCACGGGCCTTTTGTTAACTTACATGTTATGTACTTCTGTGATTCCGTGTACGAAATTTCTTGTACCTTGAAGCATTAGTATTACTTTCATCCTGAATACAGGCAAGTAAATGATACAAGTCGAACAAATCACATCATGTATTTTGTTTGTTCCACCGCAGTTGAAGATGTCTATCACAATAGACCACATGTCAGGTATGAAAAAAATGAATCGTCATCTGACCATGAAAACGTAAGTCTCCGATAGATGTCCTCATAATAAACAATAAAAGTGACTGGTAGCGTTATTATTTTGTACACCATAGAAAATTCACCTACGACGAGGAAGTTGAATCATTTATTGTCAGGCAAATGCATAATGAGGCTTCTAAGTTTTTTACTGCTTGCTGTAACGTTGGAGTTCAGCTTCAGTGTATGAATAGGAGACTACTATGTAAAGCAGCTGGTTACACCGTATTTGTACTTACAGTAAGGGGGATCGTAGTCTTTTCTTACGAGAAATTGTTGTTAACATAGTTCCAATTTCTGTAATCTAATGAATTCAAATCGCAGCCCTTACTAAATCAAAAAAGTACAAAAGTTTCTATTGAAATAGGTTTACCAAGTAAATGAACGATTCTTTGCATGAGCAGCTCCAAATTCTTGTACTGCTCACAGTCTCTTTCATTTTTCTCTTAGAAACTCTCCCTTTCCAGTTTCCACTAAAGGCTATGATACACCATAGATTATCCTAATAAGAGAATCAATCCACAATTCCACTCTTTAATTTATGAAATCATATATACGACAATTTGAACCACACGGCTATTCCTTGAAATTGTAGATAAATGCTGTATGCGTTTCAGCTGTCCCAACTTCCCAACGTATACTGGTCCGCAGGAAAAAAGAACCCTTAGGTTTTTTTCGTCTCATCATCATAGTAGCATTCCAATTGGAGAACATTGGTGCCAATATAAATCTGCCATCTTGTAGATCATTTCTGGATTTACTTTCGTCTGATGTTCTGCACAAAACTGAGGGAGCTGAACGATGTAGGTAGCTTGACCTACAAAGGCTGTACGGAAAGTTTCACTGTCACCAATATGCCGCAAATTCCCATGATAAACGAAAGACGGTCACTAAACTTGATACCTAACAAGTACATGAAAAAGCCATTTGACAGAATGAATTATGAACAGACTCGTGCCTCGATTTTGATACCAATCAGAGACTCTCTTGTCAGAGACAAGTGTGGTGTTTTTAAAACTGTATCGGCCCCATCTTTACGAGAGTGAACCACTTTAGGTTACCTTGGTAGGACTTGACAATAAAATGCAGTGCTTTTCATTACAATTCTGAAGGTCATACCTTCCTGTAACCAGGAACATTGTATGTCGGCACTGCAAGATTGTGTATAAATGACTGCAGTCAAAGCAATCCTGAAAATTTGACTGTTTTATGTTCCTATTCCGCGACTGCGTGGCATTTGTACAATTTGTACAAGTGCAGTAAGTCATTTTACAAAAAGATGCAGTGCTCTACCTCAAGCGACAGTATGCAGCTAATGTCACACAGCCCTTTGATGTGGTCTGAAACAGGTTACGTTACGTATACTAAAGAGTTAGGTAAACAGTGTGAAGACAAATCACAAGAAAGGAAAGTTGGTTGTACTAAAAATCCTGACCGAAGTGACGTAGATTCTAAGGCACTAATCTCAGGAGACACGAACTTCGAGCGCCTAACTTAGGTTTTCCTTTAAGTGGTTCTTTCCAATGCCGAGACGGGATAACTAGGTCACGACCGCTTCCTACTAGCTGAAATTCTCCTACTCAGTTCATACTGTGTGTCTAGGAATCTGTGTCTGGGCAACGTTAAAATCCAACATTTGTCCCTTGAAACAAAAATTTAATTTTCCAAAATACGTTTAGTTACTTTACTACTAATAATTTCTATAGTCATAAGGTCTGTTAATGACACTGACCTCAACATTCATTGACAAATACATTATCGCTCTGTCGATTCCGAACACAGCGAGATGCAGATCAAAGTAACTATTTTCGGATATCTGATTCTCTTACTATGTGTTAGACATCACTGCCGATAGATCAGGCAATAATCATAATCCAGTGAGATTCTGGGAAGTACCGGGCGCGACTCTCGGAAAAGAAGAAAACTGTTACAGGCCCTCGCGGGAGCCACGAACTACCTCTCTTAAGACAAAATTAGCGCAACGATTTGCCACTGATTCGATCACGCGATGCGAGATCAAAGGAAAACGAAAATCACAAAGTGTCATCCGTATCGCACTTCGCTAGCCTTGACGAGGCCAGACAAAATGTCTGTCATTAAACAGCTGCCGTTTTGACATCAGGAGACATCCACCTTTAGGTGTCTCGTAGCCAGCAACAACAACGTTACAAGAGACTGTCTCATGTATGCGAATTACTCACAAGGGAACCTCCCCATCGCACCCCCCTCAGATTTAGTTATAAGTTGGCATAGTGGATAGGCCTTGAAAAACGGAACACAGATCAATCGAGAAAACAGGAAGAAGTTGTGTGGAACTATGAAAAAAATAAGCAAAATATACAAACTGAGTAGTCCATGCGCAACATAGGCAACATCAAGGACAGCGTGAGCTAAGGAGCGTCGTGGTCCCGTGGTTAGCGTGAGCAGCTGCGAAAAGTTTTCATTTTCTATCTTCGCAGAGTTATGATCTGTCTGTTCGTTCATTGACGTCTCTATTCACTGTAATACGTTTAGTGTCTGTGTTTTGCGACCGCACCGCAAAACCGTGCGATTAGTAGACGAAAGGACGTGCCTCTCCAATGGGAAAAGAAAACATTTGATCGCAAGGTCATAGGTCAACCGATTCCTGCACAGGAAAACACGTCTGATATATTCTATACGATACTGATGACGGCATGTGCGTCACATGACAGGAATATGTTGTTGACCCACCTAACTTGTACACTTGGCGAATGGGTAAAAGATTCTTCTACCTTGCCCGATTTAGGTTTTCTTGTGGATGTGATAATCACTCCCAAAAAAGTGATGAAAACATAACGGACGGACAGATAATAATTGTCTGAAAATAAAAAATTAAATTTTTCACTCAAGGGAAGACTTGAACCAAGGACCCTCTCGTTCCGCAACCGCTCTGGCTAACCACGGGACCACGGCGCTCTTTAGCTCACATTCTCATTGATGTTGCCTATCTTGCGCATGGACTACTCAGTTTGTATATTTTGCTTATTTTTTTCATAGTTCCACACAACATGTTTTCTCGATTGATCTGTGTTCAGCTTTTCAAGGCCTATCCACTGTGCCAACTTATAACTAAATCTGAGGGGGGTGCGATGGGGAGGTTCCCTTGTCAGTACCTACAAAGCCTTACGCAGCCGAAAGATACGTGGCTAAGAGCAAGCTTATGAGATCCAGGAGAAGTTTAGTCTGATTTGGACAGACCAGGTATGTGAAGATTTAGATAGTGCTGTGGAGGTGGGGGACAACCAGTGTGACAAGTAAACACGGATTTATTTCTGGAGATGTCTATGTCGAACGAATACGTGAAATGTAAAATTGTAGTTTGATGTTATCGAGTTGGCACAACAAATACCACGTCATATAATAAGAAAAAAAGTAGTGCCCTGATTGCAAACATCTCTAACTTACAGGGGCATCAAGTAGTAATGTTAGGCTCTGGTGACTGCGAATTTGTGGAACGAATCTGAACAAAAACAGAATTTGACTCGTGAAGATCTTTCACATACGAACGTTCTCATCGTTTTAACAAAGTGATGTTATTTAGTAGAGTATAAGAAAGAAGACTTACATTTACAAACGCGAGTGAGAAGAAAGCGTGTTGCGAAGCGGCGATCTCATTAACGTCGCCCGTGGTTGCAGTTCCATGCGATTGTTGCGGGCGGGCAGGTCCCGTGGCGTCCCGTTAGCGCACTGACCTGAGCTGGGAGGACACTCACATACCGAACGAGTCCGCCGTGCAGCGCCGCCCGCAGCTGACTGAGTGCGCGCCGCGACCAACGACCGCTCGCCGCTCTCCGCTCGCGGGCCGCGGACATCCCCCCCCCCCCCCCCCCCACCCACCTCCGATCCGCTCCGGGCGCCCTCCTTACGGCCAGAAGCTCGCGGCCTTAATTTTTGTATTTCTTCTCCGGCAAAGCGATGGCTTTCTGCTCTAGCGGGAAGCAGCGTCCGCAGCCGCCGTTACACTTGACGTCGCTCGGGGCACGTACGCCCCCGCGCCGACACCTGCTTCCTCGTCGCGCCGCTGCCTTGGCACTGACGAGCGACAAAGGACCTTTCACTCCGCGCAGAGTCTAGGCCAGGGCCACTAAGCACCTTACACGCGCTCTGCTCTTGCTGTCGAGCAGCTTACCGTACTGCGAAGAACTGCGTCGGCAGCCACTGATGGATATGGGCTCGAGACGACCGCACCTCATTCGACAGCATGACATCTACATCTACATATATGCTCCGCGAGGCACCTCGCGGATTGTGGCGGAGGGTACTTCGTGTAACACTGTCAGTTCCCCTTTCCTCTTCCAGTCGCGAATTCAAAAATGGCTCTGAGCACTATGGGACTTAACATCTGGCGTCATTAGTCCCCTAGAACTTAGAAGTACATAAACCTAACTAACCTAAGGACATCACACACATCCATGACCGAGGCAGGTTTCGAACCTGTGACTGTAGCGCAGCCGCGAGTGGTTCACGGGAAGAACGATTGCCGGTAAGCCTCCGTGTAGTCCGCCCGGGTAGCCGTGCGGCCTAAAGCACTGCTTTCCGAGCGGGAAGGCGTGCCGGTCCCCGGCACCAATCCGCCCGGCGGATTAGTATCGAAGTCCGATGTGTTGGACAGTCTGTGGATGGTTTTTAAGGCGGTTTTCCATCTGCCTCGGCAAATGCGGGCTGGTTCCACTTATTCCACCTCAGTTACACTATGTCGGCGATTGCTGCGCAAACACTGTCTCCAGGTACGCGTACAGCATAATTGCTTTACCACGCAAACATTGGCATTACACTCGTCTGGTGTGAGACGTTCCCGGGGGGGGGGGGGGGGGGGGGGGGTCCAATGGGGGTCGAACTCACAATAACCCTGGGTTCGGTGTGGGGCGGCGGTGGGGTGAGTGGACTGCTGTAGCCTGTTGTGAGGTTGTGAACCACTGAGGGCTACGGCGGGGACGTAGCCTCTCTGTCGTTTCTAGGTCCCAGTTCCATACAATACAATACAATGCCCGCGTGTGGGCTCGAATCTCTCTAATTTCATCTTCATGGGCTTTTCGAGAAATATGCATAGGAGGAAGATGCTTCAAATGGCTCTGAGCATTATGGGACTTAACATCTGTGGTCATCAGTCCCCTAGAACTTAGAACTACTTAAACCTAACTAACCTAAAGACATCACACACATCCATGCCCGAGGCAGGATTCCAACCTGCGACCGTAGCGGTTCCAGACTGAAGCGCCTAGAACCGCACGGCCACACCCGCCGGCATAGGAGGAAGAAAAACATTTGTCAACTCTTCTAGGAATGTACGCTCTCGGAAATTTAACAGTAAAATACAGCTGATACAGAACGCCTTTCTTGAAGCGTCTGCCACTGGAGGTAATTGGTCATCTCCCTAATGTTTTCGAGCTTCCTAAATGTATCTGTAACGAAACGCGCTGCTTTTCTTTGGATCTTCTCTGTTTCCTTCGTCAACCATATCTGGCACGGATTCCACGCTGACGAACAGTATTCAGGTACTGGTCGAACGAGGGTTTTGCAAGCTATCTCCTCTGTTAGTGAACTATGTTCCGTGAGCATTTTTTCAATGAATCTCAGTCTGGCATCTGCCTTTCCTGCGATGATTTTCATGTGGTCGTTCCATTTTAAGGCGCTCTGTACACATATTCCCAGATATTTTATGTAATTAACTGTTTCCGGTGGTTGTTCTGCAATCGCGTACTGATACAGTAATTGATCTTTCTCTCTATGTACGCACAATACGTTAGATTTGTTTATGTTCAGAAACGACAAATTCCAATCTCTGCAGCACTCAGACAACGAATGAATTCGTTGGTGACAAATGAAAATTTGTTCCAATGCCGGGATTCTAACCCATGTTCAAAATGGTTCAAATGGCTCTAAGCACTATGGGACTTAACATCTGTGGTCATCAGTCCCCTGGACTTAGAATTACACTACTGGCCATTAAAATTGCTACACCACGAAGATGACGTGCTACAGACGCGAAATTTAACCGACAGGAAAAAGATGCTGTCATATGCAAATGATTAGCTTTTCAGAGCATTCACACAAAGTTGGCGCCGGTGGCGACACCTACAACGTGCTGACATGAGGAAAGTTTCCAACCGATTACTCATACACAAACAGCAGTTGACCGGCGTTGCCTGGAAACGTTGTTGTGATGCCTCGTATAAGGAGGAGAAATGCGTACCATCACGTTTCCGACTTTGATAAAGGTCGGATTGTAGCCTATCGCGATTGCGGTTTATCGTATCGCGACATTGCTGCTCGCGTTGGTCGAGATCCAATGACTGTTAGCAGAATATGGAATCGGTGGGTTCAGGAGGGTAATACGGAACGCCGTGCTGGATCCCAACGGCCTCGTATCACTAGCAGTCGAGATGACAGGCATCTTATCCGCACGGCTGTAACGGATCGAGCAGCCACGTCTCGATCCCTGAGTCAACAGATGGGGACGTTTGCAAGACAACAACCATCTGCACGAACAGTTCGACGACGTTTGCAGCAGCACGGACTATCAGCTCGGAGACCATGGCTGTGGTTACCCTTGACGCTGCATCACAGACAGGAGTGCCTGCGATGGAGTACCCAACGACGAACGTGGGTGCAGGAATGGCAAAACTTCATTTTTTCGGATGAATCCAGGTTGTGTTTACAGCATCATAATGGTCGCATTCGTGTTTGGCGACATCGCGGTGAACGCACATTGGAAGCGCGTATTCGTCATCGCCATACTGGCGTATCACCCGGCGTGATGGTATGGAGTGCCAATGGTTACATGTCTCGGTCACCTCTTGTTCGCATTAACGGCACTTTGAACAGTGGACGTTACATTTCAGATGAGTTATGACCCGTGGCTCTACCCTTCATTCGATCCCTGCGAAACCCTGCATTTCAGCAGGATAATGCACGACCGCACGTTGCAGGTCCTGTACGGGCCTTTCTGGACACAGAAAATGTTCGACTACTGCCCTGACCAGCACATTCTCCAGATCTCTCACCAACTGAAAACGTCTGGTCAATGGTGGCCGAGCAACTGGTTCGTCACAATACACCAGTCACTACTCTTGATGAACTGTGGTATCGTGGTGAAGCTGCATGGGCAGCTGTACCTGTACACGCCATCCAAGCTCTGTTTAACTCAATGCCCAGGCGTATCAAGGCCGTTATTACGGCCAGAGGTGGTTGTTCTGGGTACTGATTTCTCAGGATCTATGCACCCAAATTGCGTGAAAACGTAATCACATGTCAGTCCTAGTATAATATATTTGTCCAATGAATACCCATTTATCATCTGCATTTCTACTTGGTGTAGCAATTTTAGTGGCCAGTCGTGTACTTAAACTTAACTAACCTAAGGACATCACACACATCCAAGCACGAGGCAGGATTCGAACCTGCGACCGTAGCAGCAGCGCGGTTCCGGACTGAAGTGCCTAGAACTGCTCGGCCACAGAGGCCGGCCCAATCCATGTCTTCTGCTTCCTAGATAGATGTGTTAACCAACTACGCCACCTTGGCAGAGTGGGTAGACAGAACTGCACAGGCTATCGAAGCTCGCCTCCCCCCTCAATCCAAATTCTCATTTGATGCACACTATCAAAATAGAGTCCCCTAGCCCTTTTTTCTCTTTTTGCTCGTCGCATCACGCAAAGTCCCGCACGAGATCGAGCGAAGAGTGCTCTGCACTGAATAATCATATTACCTATCACGGCGCATATACACTGGTAAGCCAAAACATTACGATCACTGCCAACCGCGACGTTGGGTGTTACCTAGTGGCACTGTGCGCACATGACGCAGTAGCAAAGATATGTAAGCGGAGCTGGCAGAGACGGGAGATCTCCCTAGCGAAGGCATGGGCTGCAAACGGGGACATCCATTGAGGTAAGCGACTTTGACAAAGCACAGATTATCATTAAGCAGAACCTATGAACGAGTATCTCGAAAACGGCGAAGCTAGTCGAATGTTCACGCACTGTCTTATCTACGGAGAGAAGTGAAAAGACAGTGAAACAACGATTAGGCGCTAAATGGTTGAACGTCCACGACTCTTCACAGAACGTGGCGTTCGAAGGCTTGTCTGCTCTGTAAAGTAGAATAGATGGTGATCTGTGAGATCTCTGCCGAAAGAGCACAATGGTGGTGCATGCATACCTCTACGCGTTCACATGTTGACCAAACAACATCAAATGGTTCTAAGCACTATGGGACTTAACATCTGATGTCATCAGTCCCCTAGACTTAGAACTACTTAAACCTAACTAAGCTAAGGACATCACACATATCCATGCCCGAGGCGGGATTCGAACCTGCGACCGTAGCAGCAGCGTGGTTCCAGGCTGAAGCGCCTAGAACCGCTCGGCCACAGCGGCCGGCCAAACGACATCATCAAGTATGATTGCAGCGGGCATGGACCTCTGGGGTTCGACCGTCGATCACTGGAAACGTGTCGGTCCTTCGGGTGAATCCCGTTTTTGCTACACCAGGTTGACGATCGTCTCCACAAATACCGTCATCGAGGTGAACGGCGGCTCGAAACGTGCAGCGCGCCACGGACACAGGCTGGAGGGATCACCATTTTGCTGTGGGAGACATTCTCCTATGCTTGCATGGGACCTGTGGTAGTAGTCGAAGACACGTTGACAGCTGAGAATCCTGCATCCGTTCATGCTTAATGTCGTCCCCGACGGCGATGTCATTTTTCAGCAGTATAACTGTCCGTACCTCGGAGCGAGAACCGTGCTACAGCAGTTTCAGGAGCACAATAGTGAACTCACGTTCATGTCCCAGCGAGCGAATTCGCCTGATGTACATCCTATGGAACTCATCTGGGTCGCATCGGGCGTCATCACCGCGTACGCTTATCAGCAGCCCGTGATTTACATGAATTACACGACCTGTGCGTATATATCTGATGCCATATGCCTCAACAGACCTACCAACAAACTGTCGGCTCCCTGATACGCGGAATCAGTGATGTATTTCTTTCCAAAGATGAACGAAGAAGCGATTAAGCAGGGAGTCATAATGTTTTGGCCCATCAGTTTATGTCTATGTGACTGGTGTCTGTTCTTTCGGACATGTCTGAAAGAGCAGACACCACTCAAAGAGATAGATTTGTTTCTTTTGTGGATCAGTTGCCACTCCCTGCAACAAGTGTTGATCCTCTGCAGGTCTTCCTGCAACATTCTAGTGTCCCAACTTCTCTGTATACAATAGCACCACCCACAAAAAGCCTCATGGAACTTCCAACATTGTCTAGTATGTCACTTACAAATATTGCCTTGGGATACGCTCGAAGTTACTTTTATGTCTGCAGACTTCTCTCCGCTGAGAGTGGGATGTTGTATTCTGTTTGTTCGAAACTCTTCAATCCAGCCACACAGTTGATCTGATATTCCTTACGCTGGGATTTTGTTCATTAGGTGGCAGTGCGGAATTGTATCGAACGCCTCACGGAACTCAAAGAAGACAGCATCTACCTGCGTGCCGGTATCTACTGTTTTCCGGGGCTCGTAAACGAATAGAGCGAGTTGGGTTTCTCATGATCGGTGTTTTTGAAATCTATGTTGTTTCTGGCAGAAGAGATTTTCGGTCTCCAGAAATATCATAATATCCGAGCATAAAAACGTGTTCCAAAATTTGGCAACAGACTGACGTCCGAGATAAAGGCCTACAGTCCTCTACCGCTGTTCGACGACCCTTCTTGTAAACACGAATGAACACTTCGTTCCTCCAGAGACTTACTATCATTGTGCTGGAAGAATGGCAGGTACTTTCGCATATTCTATGTAGAATTGTTCTGGTATCCCATCAGGTCCAGTAGGCTTTCCTTTGTCATTACTCTGCAATTCACATCGAAGTTATTGGCAGAGGGTTCATCGAACCAAAAAAATGTTCAAATGTGTGTGGAATCTTATGGGACTTAAGTGCTAAGGTCATCAGTCCCTAGGCTTACACATTACTTAACCCAAATTATCCTAAGGACAAACACACACACTCACACACACACACATGCCCGAGGGAGGACTCGAACCTCCGCCGGGATCAGCCGCACAGTCCACGACTGCAGCTCCTGAGACCGCTCGGCTAATCCGGCGCTTCACCGAACCACTTTCAGACTATTTTTCAACCGTTCCACTATCGAATAGCACGTGAGAAAAGTGAACACCTAAATCTTTCTGTGTGAGCTCAGTTTTCCCTTGTTTTATTACGATTGGCATTTCTCTCTATGCAGTTGGGAGTCTATAAAATGTTTTCGTATTCGAAGGAGAGAGATGGTGAGCGGAATTTTGTGAAAAGTTTTCGCTAGAACGAAAAAAGTCTATTTTAATGATTACCATCCCAGCTTGCAGATCCTAAAAAATGGTTCAAATGGCTCTGAGGACTACGGGACTTAACTTCTGAGGTCATCAGTCCCCTAGAACTTAGAACTACTTAAACCTAACTAACCTAAAGACATCACACACATCCATGCCCGAGGCAGGATTCGAACCTGCGACCCTACGGTCGTACGGTTCCAGACTTTAACTTTAGCGCCTAGAACCGCTCCCCCCCCCCCCCCCCCCCCCCCCCTGTCGGCTGCAGGTCGTATCCATGATACCCTCTACAATATTTCGAGATAATACAAAAAGAACTATTCTTCTTTGTACATTTTCGAAGTCCTCTGTCAATCCTGTCTGGTAAGGATCTCTAACCGTACAGCAATAGTTTAGATGAGGGCGCACAATCATAATGTAGGCAGTACTTTTATTATTGTTAAATCTTCTGAGAGTTTGCCGACAAAACGCAGTCTTTGGTTCAATTTCCTCACAACGTTTGCTGTGTGACGGTTCCGATTTAAGTTGCTCATAACTGTAGTCCCTAGGTATTTGGTTGAATTGTTATGTACCGTTTTTTCCCAAAACTATCCCGTAACTAATATAAAATCTGGGTATAAAGACCCATCAGATCGGAATAATTAATCAACACGGAGAAATGAAATGCATATCAGTACAAATACTAATGATTGTCAATAGTTAGTTATCTTAATTTACGTTTTGTTCGGACTTGCATGGCATATATAAGTACGCAGGCACTTCGGAGGCACATTGGGATGAGCTGCCAGCGCTCGAGTGAGCAGAAGAGTCACGTAGATGGGCAGAGGAACCACCCTCGAACGAGTTCTTAGAAGGACATGCCAGGAGCAGTTTAGATTAACGCCATGCAGTCCACTGGACTGTCTTCTGTAGTATTGCAGCTGGGTGCCGCATGCACCACAGCCAACACAGATACGATTTCCTTCGGTTAAGGCCCCCAGCTGCGACCGTCTTACAACTCAGAGGTGGAAAGAGAAGCAACACTGTTTTTAACAAGATCCAGGAAGAACCGTTGAGAACAAAACGTAGAAAACTCTGTTTCTTTGGAACACAACGGACGCCATGTGGAAAACGGATTGAGAGCTTGCAGTTTCGGACAGCTTTGTAAGTGTAGAACGCCGCCGAACTTTGGGCCCACAAAAAGTAAATACTTATGCAATATGAGAACGGCCAGGATTAGCTAATGCAAATAAACTGGAAGTTAAGCAGAGAAACTCGACTGTGCTGCTGAGGTCCCACCTCGTTGCCACAGAAAGAGGGTGAGATGCTTTTTCCACCATGAAATGGTATGAAGCGTGTTACTGGTTAATCGGCTGAAGCAAAACTCGAGGAAGGGGACCAGCATCTTTTAAGAAAGCTCTTTACTGGTGGGCTCTCGGAATATCTGCAGCTCGGCCAATCTGAACAAAGTAAAGAACACAGAACGCAGAAATACGAGTATCTATTTAAGAATCATTCGGTTCAACTTTGGGACTGTTCACCACCGGGGCCTTCACCGACAGACTCATCCCCCGCCGGCCTCCATCGCCGCAAGGGTCCATCTCCGACCAGATGGTATGAGCGACTTAGAAAGATTTAGGGCTGATTTGAACTTAGCTGCAGGTGCAGGTCGTTGCTGCAGTGCCACTGAGTGATTCTGCAGCTGCTTCAGCTTCCACTTACAGACTGCTATGGTCAGATCGAGCTGCAACAGTTACAAGATCCATAGGGACAGTAAAGTCATATTTATACACTACTGACCGTTAAAATTGCTACACCAAGAAGAAATGCAGATGATAAACGGGTATTCATTGGACAAATATATTACACTAGAACTGACATGTGATTACATTTTCACGCAATTTGCGTGCGTATATCCTGAGAAATCAGTACCCAGAACAACCACCTCTGGCCGTAATAACGGCCTTGATACGCCTGGGCATTGAGTCAAACAGAGCTTGGATGGCGTGTACACGTACAGCGGCCCATGCAACTTCAACACGATATCACAGTTCATCAAGAGTAGTCTGGCGTATTGTGACGAGGCAGTTGCTCGGCCACCATTGACCAGACGTTTTCAGTTGCTGAGAGATCTGGAGAATGTGCTGGCCAGGGCAGCAGTCGAACGTCTTCTGTATCCAGAAAGGCCCGTACAGGACCTGCAATATGCGGTCGTGCATTATCCTGCTGAAATGTAGGGTTTCGCAGGGATCGAATGAAGGGTAGGGCCACGGGTCGTAACACATCTGAAATGTAGCGTCCACTGTTCAGAGTGCCGTCAATGCCAACAAGAGGTGACCGAGACGTGTAACCAATGGCACCCCATACCATCACGCCGGGTGATACGCCAGTATGGCGATGACGAATACAAGCTTCCAATGTGCGTTCAACGCGATGTCGTCAAACATGGATGCGACCGTCATGATGCTGTAAACACAACCTGGATTCATCCGAAAAAATGACGTTTTGCCATTCGTGCACCCAGGTTCGTCGTTGAGTGCACCATCGCAGGCGCTCCTGTCTGTGATGCAGCATCAAGGGTAACCGCAGCCATGGTCTCCGAGCTGATAGTCCATACTGCTGCAAACGTCGTCGAACTGTTCGTGCAGATGGTTGTTGTCTTGCAAACGTCCCCATCTGTTGACTCAGGGATCGAGACGTGGCTGCTTGATCCGTTACAGCAGTGCGGATAAGATCCCTGTCATCTCGACTGCTAGTGATACGAGGCCGTTGGGATCCAGCACTGCGTTCCGTATTACCTTCCTGAACGCACCAATTCCATATTCTGCTAACAGTCATTGTATATCTACCAACGCGAGCAGCAATGTCGCGATACGATAAACCGCAATCGCGATAGGCTACAATCCGACCTTTATCAAAGTCGGAAACGTGATGGTACGCATTTCTCCTCCTTACACGAGGCATCACAACAACGTTTCACCAGGAAAAGCCTGTCAGCTGCTGTTTGTGTATGAGAAATCGGTTGGAAACTTTCCTCATGTCAGCACGTTGTAGGTGTCGCCACCCGCGCCAACCTTGTGTGAATGCTCTGAAAAGCTAATCATTTGCATATGACAGCATCTTCTTCCTGTCGGTTAAATTTCGTGTCTGTAGCACATCATCTTCGTGGTGTAGCATTTTTAATGGTCAGTAGTGTAGAATTTCAGTATCCTCAAGCTTCACTCTGAAGACTTTCTTTCCTATTCGTATGATCAATATACTTTCAACTCCGGCCACAGATGCAATATATTCCCTTCTCTAGCGCTATCTCTATTTTTATACTAATGTCACGACAATAACGGTACAGCTTTGTGATAGTATATATTCCCTTCTCTAGCGCTATATCTCTCTTATACTAATCCCACGACAATAACGGTACAACTTTGTGATCGTAGTCGTTTCATTTTGGTGCGGGATTGTTAGAATCTTACCAAGACCCTTTGCTCAGATGTGTCAAGGTTTTACTTTAGAATAGCTTATGCTTCTCAAGTGATTTATGAATCACTTTAATGTAATAAACTGAATTAATTGTGATTCTTGTTTCAGTCAGAAGTCATTGAATTCCTAATTCATTATTTAGGAGGGTGTCTAATTAATTTATGTTAAATAACAAGGCCATTTAGCATACACTTAGACTACCTAATCCACGTCGACTTACAGAATGGACATCCTTCAAATTTGTATTATTCATAGTGTAAGAGAAATTTAATGTATTCCTTTTAATACTCACGTGGCGGATCACACACTTTTTACTGTTCAGAGCCAACTGACACTTATAGCATCATGCAGATAACTTGTATAAATTATTTTGCAATTCGTATTGATCTCCTGATGATTTACTAGACGGTAAATGAAAGCATCATCTACAAACAGTGTAAGAGGGCTATTCACATTGTGTCCCACATCGTCTGCACAGATTAGAAACAGCAGAGGGCCTATAACACTTTTTTGGGGAACGCCTGATATCACTTCTGTTTTACTTATCTGATTTCCCATCAATTACTTCGACAAGATGGTCAATTCAACAAGGTGGCGTCCATTGGTTTCGTATTTGGGAGGAATGAGGTTCAAATTCTCGTCCAGCCATGGAGATTAATGTTTTCCGTAGTTTACTTGAATCAGTTAATCTGAACGTTGGGATGTTTCCTTTGAGACGGACATAGTCTGTTTCCTTCCTCATGCCTGTCCCACCTGAGAATGCACTCCATCTCTAACAACCTCATCGGTGCTAAGCTCCAGTCTTCCTTCCGTCAGCGTATAGTGTGTTTCCTGACGCGTGTAGTGTGCCTGTTCGCGGGCACGAGCAATTGAGACCATTATGTCTTCAGTCGATAGCTATGCTTTCTGTACACGCGAGAGAGCTCGCACTTAAGCAGTGCTACAGGGACATACTTCATTTCAGATATCTCAGTATACGCTGCAACCCCCGCACACCGCCCACTGTAATGAGGTGAATGAGTTACGCTCCACCGAACGCCTACTGATCTCTATTAACTTGTCAAACGGACCAGTGACCGTTTCTGCTGTCACAATTGCACCGACGTCGAGCGCTTCCGCCGACGACCGACATCGTCCAAAGAAGGTCAATCTTTTCAAATCAGTACACCAGTACGTACATGGTTTCTGTGAAACCGATCTCAACGCCCAAACGTACAGACTTCGGACGACTTTGGGTGGAATTCAGATCAGTTTGTTACCTTCCGTCAAATCGGCCGACGTTTGTGAGAAACTTAAAAATTTAATACGAGAAAGGAGGAGTCTGTGGCATCCTGAGGATGAGAAACATATAACAGGGACATGTCTCGGAATGTATCATCTGAAACTGCTACTATACTCGAAACCACAGGTTTCGAACAACTTAAAAATTCAATAATAATGTATTGAACGTTATCTTGTATCATATTATATATGTTCTGTGGCTGCCTGTAACAATTTCAGCCTCATGTCTATACTTTGTGCAACATGTCATCTGCAACACAGGCTAGTATAAAAAATTTTGGGTCTAGATTATAGCCTCAAGAAGTTGTGTGTTCAAGTGATAAAGGTGGCGTATGTTAATTTTGATGCTTAAAGTTACTGTAGGGAACTTTTTTGGGTTGTGGCTTGTGAGCTTTAGTTGTGTATTGCTTATTAATAAAGGAAATGAATTTCCTGTATGATCCCGCGATCATTGTGAATATTTCATGAATAAAACCGTCTAAATTGCATGTTAAAATTTATTTATTTATTACGATGTTTCGGCTAGTGCCATTATCTGATATCTGCAGTTAATATGAAACGAACATAAAGAGCTAGCAAATGATAATAAATTAAAATGTTAAAAAACATGTTTGGAGGTACACTCACCAAAAGTTTTATAATGTAACTTTGAATGTTCGTCTTTTAAAGGCGATCTGTCTTTTCACAAGTATGAAGAGACAAGAAAAACATTAAATAATGAAATAAAATTTGAAGGCAACGTCCCTAACACTAGCTACACCTGTCGACTAAAACTTGCATCGTTGACTTTTTTTTAACCAAGTTATTAGGGTGTTCGTTGTATATTGCTTATTAATAAAGGAAATGAATTTCCTGTATGATGCCGCGATCATTGTGAATATTTCATGAATAAAACCGTCTAAATTGCATGTTAAAATTTATTTATTTATTACGACGTTTCGGCTAGTGCCATTATCTGATATCTGCAGTTAATATGAAACGAACATAAAGAGCTAGCATGGGTTTTAGTACTGACACAGATCAAGCCTTTAAGAGGACACATTTTTTGGTGAATGTACCTTTAAAAATGTTTTTGTCCTTTTAATTTATGATATTTTATTAGCTTATTGCATTAAAAAAAACACCTGTCTCTCTTTATGTTCCTCTCATCTTAATTGTAGATATCTGATAACTGCAATAGCCGAAACGTCGTAATAAATAAAGAAAATTTAATAAGCAATCTAGACGGCTGTATTCACGAAATATCTACTGGTTATAGCTATCTTTAAGTCAGTAGGTTGGTGATTCTGTTATATGAGGTGGTTTTGCAAATGTGCGCTGTATGTTTTTCTACTGTTCAGTGCTTTAGGTGATCAGGATACCTTATTTTAAAATTTATGTTTGTCTTTCATGTATATGCAGAAGACAGTTATTGAAAGTTAGTTGACATATGTGTGTTTTGCTTAATTTATTTGAAATTGTGCAGAGTGTTTGTAATCTTGCTTTTCAATGTCATCATGAATCATCTCGAGTATGTAATAGAAAGTTTTTCTCTTCATCTCATAGACTCAAAAAAATTTCTGGTTATTCCAGTAACTAAGGAAAGAGTGTACAGTACTAGCCACGTTCCTTTCGAGACAGTTGTATGTTAGAGATGACTGCTAACCACCCTGATACGCCGGCCGGAGTGGCCGTGCGGTTCTGGGCGCTACAGTCTGGAGCCGAGCGACCGCTACGGTCGCAGGTTCGAATCCTGCCTCGGGCATGGATGTGTGTGATGTCCTTAGGTTAGTTAGGTTTAATTAATTCTAAGTTCTAGGCGACTGATGACCTCAGAAGTTAAGTCGCATAGTGCTCAGAGCCATTTTTGAGCCACCCTGATACGTCAAAAATTGATGGATGAAATTGGACGCACTGTGACCAAGCTGTCGGCCGATGTTATCGGGAGACCTCTGGCGACAGAACCTGCTTATCTTTTTTGGTGCCACTGTGTACGCAGCATGAGTCGCCCAGATAGAAGCTCAGCAAGACTACCAGGTAGGCATGGGAAATGAGACCGCTTGTCTCGAGAAACTCGAGAAATTCTCGATGCATTTCTCGTAAGGCAGACTCTTGGGAATGTAAGCACGCTTCTGACGTCACGTTTCTCGGAGTCTGAGGACAACCGGCTCGGTCGTCTTGCAGAGTGGGCCAATAGGGTGAGTCATACACGGCGGTGAGGCCTTTCTACAGTGAATAGCAGAATCTTTTGATAAGTGTAGCATTTCAGGACACGAAAGAATATAGTTCAAAATCAAACAATTTAGTAATGCTTGGCATTGTCAGGGAACGGGGAAAGTAATCTTATGTAATTTGTTAAATGTAAAGAAATCTTTTAATCGCTTAGATTGCGTGTATATATAAAAGGTAAAATATTATGACTGAACTAGTTTCAGTTCCCAATACAAACATCCTCAAATCTGCAAACAAACACAAAAACACAAAATTACCTTAGAAAAATCATTTATTTCATTTATTTATTTTTTAAAGTGTAAACTTCAAGCTTAAAATGTCTGAAGTAAACACAAGTACGAATCGAATAGCCTATAATTCATAGTATAAAAGACAGCATCTAACGTACGGAATGAACATCAAATGAAATGTTATATGAACGTGAATCACAGGTAACTTTACAGTGTTAAAGGACAGAATTTTGTTTCAAACGTACCATGCTCGCTTTAGACGCACGATGAACAAAAACTGGATGCACCTGCAACAACCATATCATGCAATAACTTGCACTGGTATAAGAGTAGTAGTAGCAGTAGTAGTAGCTTTATTCATCTGTAGAGCTCTTTTACAAGGATATAGGACATGTCAAAGTATTTACAAGTTTAGATCAATTTAAAATAATCTAATTCGTATAAACATATATTTACAGACTTCTAGTTAGAGACAATCATTAGATTTACTCCTGGTATATAATACTTTTTTTTACAAATAACTTATTGAATAATATAATGCAACACTGTTCACTCATATCTCACTATCAGTCACTGAACACACTATATGCACATTGTTTCATAACACTTCACTCACTACAGACACACACGCACACACACACACACACACACACACACACACACACACACACACACAAACACACTGTTTCATAACACTTCACTCACTACACACACACACACACACACACACACACACACACTGGTGATCTCTGGGCCATTTTCTGTATCGCAAATTCCCATTTCCTATCCTGAAAAACTGAGTCAGCATCCCTCCATAATGAGTGAGATGTTGAACTCAGAAAGAGGAAGAGGTGTTAGTATTGTGCTATGCATAGCTTGGGGGTAAGTATTTCTAGAAAGGAAAAAAGAAGGAAAAAACAAAAAGTGAAGGTGTTATGTGGAATGTTGGATATTTTATAATCATTATTATTTATTTGTATAACATTTTTATCAAACCCCTACTCTGTTTTAGCTAAGTAATCCTTCAATGTGTAAAATGTACTGCGTAGCAGGTACTTTTTAGCTGCCCTTTTAAATAAGTGCATTTTTGCAATTTCTTTAATCTCTTTTGGTAAATTATTATACAGTTTTATTCCTTGGTAGTAAACGCTGTTTTGAGTTTTATGTTTATTTTTTCTTGGTAAATGTAAGTTCAGTCTGTCTCTTGTTGCATGGTCATAGGCAGAGCTGTTAGTACAATAATTACTAATGTTATTTTTTATGTGTACAAATGACTGGTAAATGTATTCACATGAACCAGTTAAAATCCCCAGTGTTTTGAACAGATCTTTACAATGAGCTCGACTAGTATTTTTTGTTATTATTCTTATGGCACTTTTCTGGAGTTTGAAAATCGTGTTCACATTTTGTGCGAATGTTCCCCAAAAAAGAATGCCATAGCTAAGAACTGAGTGTGCATATGAATAACATGTAACTAAAAGAAACTGCATGTTAAACACTGATGATAGGATTCTAAGGGCATAACATGCTGATGACATTCTGTTTGCAAGTACCTTTGTGTGTTCACACCACTTCAACTGAGAATCAATATTCATTTCTAGATATTTTGCATTTGTTACACAGTCTATAGCGGTGCCATCTACATTTAAATTAACATTGTCATTTTTTTCTCTTAGAGCTGAAATTCATGGCATTAGTTTTCTTTATGTTCAATTTCACTTTATTGCTTATTGACCAATCATAGATTTCCTTGAGAGTTTCATTTGCTTTCTCAGCAAGGAGTAATATTGCTGTCATCAGCGAAGAGAATTTTTTCACCATGGGTAACACCACTGGGAAAGTCATTGATGTATATCAGGAATAGTATTGGTCCTAATACGCTACCTTGCAGAACCCCTTTATTAATGTATTTTGGTTCTGATAAGTGTTTTACTAAATGTTTAGATCTATGTGAAGTACGTGTTATCTCTACTCTTTGTACCCTACCTGCTAGGTATGATCGAAACCAGCCATTAGCTACCCATCTTATTCCAAATACTTCTAATTTATATAATAGAATCTTGTGGTCGACTGTATCAAACGCCTTAGAAAGATCCAAAAATATGCCTGTGACACACTGATCTTTATCAAGAGCATCAATCACAACTTTTGTGAATTCTACTATGGTTGACTCCATATTTTTGCCACTTCGGAATCCAAACTTTGATTCGCTTAAAAGTTTGTATTTATTCAGGTAATTCATTAATCCGTCTTTCATAATTGCTTCTATTATTTTTGAGAATGCTGACAGCAGGGAAATGGGCTGGGAATTTTCTATGTCTTCTGCATCATCTTTCTTAAGCAAACTGTTTTAACTGCTCTGGAAATGTTCCCGATGTGAAGGATTCAGTTATTATATTTGTTAAGGGGCCTAGTATAATCCCTATGCATTGTTTCAGTACACACATTAGTACTTCATCTAAGCCTACTGACTTCTTACTTTTTAGTTTTTGAACAGTTTTATTTACTTCATTCTCTGTGATTGGAAGTAACATTATTGTATTTAGTGCAACATTATTTATAGGTGTTATATTTGTATTGGGGAATTTTATGCTATAACTTGTCTACAGTACTTGAAAAATGCTAGTTTACATAGTTTGCTAAGTTTTGTGGGTCATTTATTACTTTATCCCCCTCCCTTATCAGTATGTTTTTCTGCGTTTGTTCACCTCTCTCCATTTCCTTTTTTATAACATTCCCGACTGCTTTGCTTTTATTCTCTACATTATATGTTATTTTGTCATTAAATGACTTTTTTGCAGCAGTCAGCACCTTCCTATAGATCTTTTTGTATCTATGATAGAAATTTAAGAATTCTGGGTCATTGCTAATCTTATTCATGGAACTGAGGTGTTTAAGTGTTTGTGCGGACTTCTTAATAGCTGCTATTATCCATCTGTTTTTGTGAGATGTTGATACAGACATGCGTACTTTTGGAAATGCCTTTTCAAAGTTCAATTTAAACAATCTGGAGAGTTTCATATTCACATTGGTTTCCTTATACACTTCATCCCAGCTTTGTTTTTCTGGTTCTTTTGAAAAATCTTTTATTTTGATTTCTGATAGATACCTTTTGTAGGCTTGTAGTTTAGGGAATGATTCGATGCCTGATTTTACTATTGTTATTTGATATTTGAGAGAGATGGTCTGATAGTCCGATATCTTTTACAGCTACATCACGTTTTTCCCTGTCCATATTTGTGGCCACATGGTCAATTACTGATGCAGTCATTGTAGTAACCCTTGTTGCGCTATGGACCAATAGGGATGTGCCAAAACTTTGAAGAATATTTATGAAGGTGCTGCTGGATTCATTTATGATACTAGTGTTGAAGTTAATGTCCCCACACAGAATTACGTTGACTTTATCTAGAACTTCTGTTAATTTATTGAAAAAAAGTGTTCACACTACCACTGGAAGATCTATACACAAAATGATTAATTTCTTGGTGATACCATGCCCTGTTAATTCAATAGCTGATATTTCAAAGTATTTGTCTTCACTTACTGTACTGAGGTCATGTCTTGATTTGAACTGTGTTCCTTTTCTGATATAAATGCATGATCCTCCATCCCTTGAAGTAGTTCTACAGTAAGAGTTTGCCCTTTCATATAATGATAATACTACATGTTGGATTTCTGGGTCTCTACACCAGTGCTCAGCAATACAAACTACTGCGCAGTTCAAAGATTGGAGCTCAACTTCTAACAGTTGTATTTTTTTACCGATTGCATGTTTTAGTGGAGGATTGTTAAGTCTTTGAAATGCCCATGTTACTCTTTCCATTGGTTGTTTTTATTTGCTATATCTGGTATGTGGCGAGTTAAATGAAGAATTTAGTGGTGACAGCAGCAACAAACATGAAACTGATTCTATACCTGTAAGAATACGCAAAAACATTAGAAAGTAATCTTCAAGTTTAAAATGCCCGAAGGAAAGATAAACAAAGCTAATAACCTATCACTCATACTGGAAAAGTCTGCAAATGACGTTGGAGCGAACATCATAGTTAAATGCTACCCGAAAGAGCTACATGCAGCTTTAAAGTGTTTCACCGCGGGAAATTTCTTTAAAACGTACCACGGTCTTATGAGACGCAAGCTGAACAAAAATTAGATGTATCAGTAAGAAAAATATTGTGCAATAACTAGTATTTGTATAATACGCAAGTTCACCGAAAAATTTTTTCGTTGTAACAGCATAATAAAAATGAGACTGTATCTACAGCTGTAGGAGCCCACGAATCATACAAACGTATACCAAACAGTAAAACATTAAATCTAAAGTTAAAAGCTATGAAAAAGCTATAGCGAAGAACATACCATGGATAATAAAATCATAGTCAAAGCTAAATTATAAAAATGCCATCGTTACACTGTTTGTGTATCCAGTTGGGCTAACTTGACAAGTACCCTTTCAAAGTCATAAGAAAAATGACTTCTGTATGCACTCGGTCGGGCCGAAGCGAAAGTTGACAGGAGAACGTACAGGTGGCGCGCAAGTACATACAGGTACATAGAACTACAAATAAAAAGCAATAAAAGAGAACATAGTTACATTTGTTGTAGATAGGGCACAACAACATTTAAATTAACTTGGCAAACAAAAGTAACTATAGAAACAGAAGACAGAAACTCGAGTCAATATTAAAAACAAGCAAATTACAAGCAGAAAGGAAACAGCAAATTACAATCAGAAAGTGAAAAAGCAGTATGGCCTGTTGGCACAAGATATTACAATGATTACATTGCCATTGTAACACATTACAAAATCGAATTATCAACCACAGCGAGAGAACAGCTGATGCAAATGTAGCGCCACAACGAATCGAGTAAATGCGATCCCGGCTTGCAGTCATACGCGCAGTCGCAGCTAGATGGCGGTAGACACCAGCGGAAGCTGACAACCTCGTGCCGGAGATGTTACGGTCTACCATCAATATAACTTGCCAAAAACTCTACAGGCACTCATCAAAAATACAAGAAAATTGTTCTGGTTAAATTCCTTCTGCTCATTTAATACTCGTCAGGAGTCCTCTTCATACAACTGTGTATCTCTAATTCCTCAAATAAATCGTGCTTTCCAGACAACGAATTCGCTTAGGACACGCTTGCAACACCGAACAGACCCAAAACCTAATACGTTTAGTAAGTCGAGTATTTACAAGACCAACTGAAATGACTGCGATCGTTGCTATATCAGCCAGACGGGCTGCACCTTTGATGCACGCTTTAGAGAACATGCTCATTCCCAGAACAGAACAGCTTTGAGTGGGCACATCTCTATGGAGAAATACACGGGGTGAGCGCTGCATAGAGATGTTGCATAATACCCCTAAAGGAAGAAAGCTACATTTACTCGAGGAGTACTCAGCAGTTGACAACGCATGAACATTTGTTCACCAAATGTCGCTCATAGCGTCGGAAGATGACCGTCGTAGACCGAGACTGGTCATGATTGTGTCATAAAAAAGTGATTTCGTTAAAAATAAAGGAAATCTTGTAAGACCAATAAGAGTTTTTCAGTAATTTGACATCGAACTTTTAATGTAGTGATATCAAATGTGAGCTACGTAGCACAGGAAACTCTCCATAGATCCCATAGGAGATGGGGCTCAACATCATCAACTTATCACACAAGAGGCAACACGGTTCGTGCAGTTGTTCACTGGAGCGAGACGCATTCAGAATAGGCGATTTGTTCGGATCAACGGCGGTACTGCTCACTTTAAACTGGTGATCATGTTCAGACGGTGATCTCTCCTCTCTCCTTCCAGCCCTGTGTGGCTGGATAATTGAAAGAACTCAAAACTAAAGCGTTTGCAGGCAGAAATATGCGATCGTTCTTCTAGTTTCAGAAGCCATTTTCTGACCGATTGTCTCCAGGCTGGAGTAACTGAGAATAAGAATTATATCTGGTGACGTGATATTCACTTAGCGAATCGCGTTGAAAGCAAGAGAGAAATACGACGTGGAAAGCGAAGTCAGTTCACCTGTTCACTAAGCGTGAAATTAAGCTTACAGTTCATATATCATTGTTCAAACTGAAGAGCTCATATATCTGCATAGAATAATTTCCTAATCTAAAATTTTTGAAAGCATTTGAAGTAAGAGGCTTCTTTTCGAGCGTTACAGAGTCATAGAAGCAATACAATAGATCTTCAGTGTTCAGAAATCTGCATTTTTTTACGGGCTGGAAAGTAAGACACGCTCTGCCAAATGTGGTGACCTTAGTGACGTGGGCGAAGAGCAAACATGTTCTTCTTATGACAACGTTTAATTTAAATCGTGCTGGAGCCAAGAGCTTTAAATCCTTACCCCCTCCACCACAATAGTCACAAAACACTATCGAAGACAGTGCTGCCAAAGCAGAGTTACTAAACACAGCCTTCCGAAATGCCTTCACAAAAGAAGACGAAATAAATATTCCAGAATTCGAATCGAGAACAGCCGCCAACATGAGAAACGTAGAAGTAAATATCCTCGGACTAGTTACACAACATAAATCACTTAATAAAAGCAAGTCTTCTGGTCCAGACCGTATTCCAATTAGGTTCCTTTCGGAGTATGCTGATACATTAGCTCCAGACTTAACAATCATATACAACCGTTCGCTCGACAAAAGATCCGTACCCAAAGACTGGAAAGTTGCACAGGTCACACCAATATTCAAGAAAGGGAGTAGGAGTAATCCACTAAATTACAGGGCCCTATCGTAAACGTCGATATGCAGCAGGATTTTGGCACATATATTGTGTTCGAACACTATGAATTACCTCGAAGAGAACGGTCTATTGAAACACAGTCAACATGGGTTTAGAAAACATCGTTCCTGTGAAGCACAACTAGCTCTTTATTCACATGAAGTGTTGAGTGCTATTGGCAGTGGATTTCAGATCGATTCCGTATTTCTGGATTTCCGTAAGGCTTTTGACACTGTACCACACAACCGGCTCGTAGTGAAATTGCGTGCTTATGGAATATCGTCTCAGTTATGTGATTGGATTTGTGATTTCCTGTCAGAGAGGTCACAGTTCGTAGTAACTGACGGAAACTCATCGTGTAAAACAGAAGTGATTTCTGGCGTTCCCCAAGGTAGTATTATAGGCCCTTTGCTGTTCCTTATCTATATAAAAGATTTGGGAAACAATCTGAGCAGCCGTCTTCGGTTGTTTGCAGATGACGCTGTCGTTTATCGACTACTTAAGTCATCAGAAGATCAAAACAAACTGCAAAACGATTTAGAAAAGATATCTGAATGGTGCGAAAAGTGGCAGTTGACCGTAAATAACGAAAAGTGTGAGGTCATCCACATGAGTGCTAAAAGGAACTCGTTAAACTTCGGTTACACGATAAATCAGTCTCATCTTAAAGCCGTAAATTCAACTAAATACCTAGGTATTACAATTACGAGCAACTTAAATTGGAAGGAACAAGTAGAAAATGTTGTGGGGAAGGCTAACCAGACTGCGTTTTATTGGCAGGACACTAAGGAGACTACCTACACTACGCCTGTCCGTCCTCTTTTAGAATACTGCTGCGCGGTGTGGGATCCTTACCAGATAGGACTGACGGAGTACATCGAAAAAGTTCAGAGAAAGGCAGCACGTTTCGTATTATCGCGAAATATGGGAGAGAGTGTCACAGAAATGATACAGGATTTGGGCTGGACATCATTAAAAGAAAGGCGTCTTTCGTTGCGACGGAATCTTCTCACGAAATTCCAAGCACCAACTTTCTCCTCCGAAAGCGAAAATATTTTGTTGACACCACGATAAAATAAGGGAAAACAGAGCTCGTACGGAAAGATATAGGTGTTCATTCTTTCCGCACGCTATACGAGACTGGACTAATAGAGAATTGTGAAGGTGGTTCGATGAACCCTCTGCCAGGCACTTAAATGTGATTTGCAAATTATCCATGTAGATGTAGATGTAGAACATGTTGGACGCTCTGGGCTGGAGAGAAGTCGATGCACTAACTCACCGCAAAGGTGTTGCATTTGGTTCAGGTCGGAATTCTGGGGAGGCCAGTCCATTCATGTATGTTATTGTCCACGAACAGTTGTCTCACAGGTGCTACTTCATGACAGGGTTGATTGTTATGGTGATACAACCAGTCAGCGTCTCCGAACTGTTCTTCTACTGCATATGCTGCACAGTGCTCTAAAATGTGCTTATATGTAATGGTTCAAATGGTTCAAATGGATCTGAGCACTATGGGACTCAACTGCTGTGGTCATCAGTCCCCTAGAACTTAGAACTACTTAAACCTAACTAACCTAAGGACATCACACACACCCATGCCCGAGGCAGGATTCGAACCTGCGACCGTAGCAGCAGCGCGGCTCCGGACTGGAGCGCCTAGAACCGCACGGCCACCGCGACCGGCATATGTAATGTGCTTATATATATTATATATAAATTTTCCTTATATATAACGAATTTAGCGTTCCCTTAAACTGAAAAAGGGGACTACACCCTAATCACGATAAATTCCCCCTTACCATAAACTATAGCCTCCACCATACTTCACTGTTGGCGCTACACATGATGGTAGGTAACGTTCTGCAGACATTCGCCAAACCCAAACCCTTCCATCGGAATACCACAGAGTATAGCATGATTCATCACTCTAAATAACTCGTTTCCAGTCCTCCACTGTCCAATGGCGTCCCTCTTTGCAATACCTCCAGAGTCGCTTATCACCGACCATAGAATGTGTGGCTCACGAGGAGCTGCTCGACCATTGTAGCCCATTCTTTTTAACTCCCTAGCACACTCATTGTGCTAGGTGGGCTGATCATAGCACTTTGGAACTCACTAGTGACTCCTTCCTCTGGTTCCATGCCATTTTTACAACCATCTTCCGCTGTGCTCGACGGCCCCTAGCCGTCAGTATCTGAAGTCCGCCTGGTTCTGCTTTAGCTGTGGTTGTTCCTTCGTGTTTCTACTTCGCAATCGCATCACGAACAGTCGCTTTGAGCAGCTTTAGAAGGGTTGAAATGACCGTGGTGGATTTGTTGCTCGGGTAACATACAATAAATACTCTACGTTCGAAGCCACGAGCTCTCCTGACCGACAAATTCTGCTATCACTGCTTCTCTACAGACAAAGCAATACTCCTTGACTCCTTTTATACTGGCGGCCCCACCTCTCGTGACATCTATCGATCAATTTCGCATTGCCTAGGGGTGCTAGATACTTTTGATCAGATAGCGCTTGTGTGTAGCAATAGGTTATTTGATAACATTAGATCGTCCTCTATTCAGTTAGGTTGGATGCTACCAGATAGACGGCGTGATTTTTCACACGCTCTGTTTTCGTCATCGATTTCTTAGTCACTGGTGCCCTCAGTATCATTCCATCACTCCTCACATACACTACTGGCTAATAAAATTGCTACACCAAGAAGAAATGCAGATGATAACCGGGTATTCATTGGACAAAAATATTATACTAGAACTGACATGTGATTACATTTTCACGCAATTTGCGTGCATAGATCCTGAGAAAGCGGTACCCGGAACAACCACCTCTGGCCGTAATAACGGCCTTGATACGCCTGGGCATTGATTCAAACAGAGCTTGGATGGCGTGTACAGGTACAGCTGCCCATGCAGCTTCAACACGATACCACAGTTCATCAAGAGTAGTGACTGCCGTATTGTGACGAGGCAGTTGCTCGGCCACCATTGACCAGACGTTTTCAATTGTTGAGAGGTCTGGAGAATGTGCTGGCCAGGGCAGCGGTCGAAAGTTTTCTGTATCCAGAAAGGCCCGTACATGACCTGCAACATGCGGTCGTGCATTATCCTCTTCAAATGTATGGTTTGGCAGGGATCGAATGAAAGGTAGAGCCACGGGTCGTAACACATCCGAAATGTAACGTCCACTATTCAAAGTGCCGTCAATGCGAACAAGAGGGGACCGAGACGAGTAATCAATGGCACCCCATACCATCACGCCGGGTGATACGCCAGTATGGCGATGACGAATACACGATTCCAACGTGCGTTCACCGCGATGTCGCCAAACACGGATGCGACCGTTATGATGCTGTAAACAGAACCTGGATTCATTCGAAAAAATGACGTTTTGCCATTCGTGCACCCAGGTTCGTCGTTGAGTACACCATCGCAGGCGCTCCTGTCTGTGACGCAGCATCAAGGGTAACCGCAGCCATGGTCTCCGAGCTGATAGTCCATACTGCTGCAAACGTCGTCGAACTGTTCGTGCAGATGGTTGTTGTCTTGCAAACGTCCCCATCTGTTGACTCAGGGATCGAGACGTGGCTGCACGGTCCGTTACAGCGTGCAGATAAGATGCCTGTCATCTCGACTGCTAGTGATACGAGGCCGTTGGGATCCAGCACGGGGATCCGTATTACCCTCCTGAACCCACCGATTCCATATTCTGCTAACAGTCATTGGATCTCGACCAACGCGAGCAGCAATGTCGCGATACGATAAACTGCAATCGCGATAGGCTACAATCCGACCTTTATCATAGTCGGAAACGTGATGGTGCGCATTTCTCCTCCTTACACGAGGCATCACAACAACGTTTCACCAGGCAATGCCAGTCAACTGCTGTTTGTGTATGAGAAATCGGTTGGAAACTTTCATGATGTCAGCACGTTGTAGGTGTCGCCACCGGCGCCAACCTTGTGTGAATGCTCTGAAAAGCTAATCATTTGCATATAACCGCATCTTCTTCCTGTCGGTTAAATTTCGCGTCTGTAGCACGTCATCTTCGTGGTGTAGCAATTTTAATGGCCAGTAGTGTATCAAATACTCTGCGTAACTCTACGTAATCTACGTAACTGCAATATCAGCATGGCGGAAAGTGTCTCCCACAGATGTTACCGAGGAAAAATGTTTATTTGAGAGGCGACCAAATAAGTAGGAATTTTTTTCCATAGTGTATTATTTTTATACCGGCCGGGGTGGCCAAGCGGTTAAAGGCGCTACAGTCTGGAACCGCGGGACAGCTACGGTCGCAGGTTCGAATCCCGCCTCGGGCATGGACGTGTGTGATGTCCTTAGGTTAGGTTTAAGTAGTTCTAAGTTCTAGGGGACTGATGACCTTAGAAGTTAAGTCCCACAGTGCTCAGAGCCATTTGAACCATATTATTTTTATGGTTGCTATGCCGATACACAATATCACTAAAATCTTTGTACTTGTAGGACCTGCAGGTTTAGGGAAACAGGTACATCTATTCTGATAGCGGATCCATCACAAACAAGACACGGAAAAAACAGCTGTGCAGTCATAATACGTCGAAGTGATGAAAATGGGGAGTTATCGCTGCAGTAATATGCTACCGAATTAGCCGAGAAAAATCGTTAGTTTGGGAGGCGACCAAATGAGTAGCCATTTCGGTTCCCTGTTTGTGCTGATGGAATACTTTCCCTTTTTGTAATCTGGACTAAAACGCCCTGTTTTTACGACTAAAATGTTTTCTTTCTCAAAAACTGCTAATTCTATAGCTACGAAATGTGTACTGTTATTTCGTTAGAGCATAACAATCATAAAAATAATAATGCAAACAGCTGAAATGGTGAAGGAAATGGAGAACTGCACGGCTCTGGAACCAATTATTCTGGAACCTACGTTCCTATGTGCCTAGCAGAAAAGTTGAAGATAATAGTGATCCGCTTTGGTAAATAGATCATATCAGGAAGCTTCTTAAGAAAAGCCATCAGCTACATAATAGGTATAAATCGAAACATAAATCTGTATGTAGGCAGATGTTAACTGAACGCCTTCGGATATCAGAAGGGCAACGTTTGAAGCATTTAATAAACTACCGTAGGAGAATACAATCATAGGACCTTTCTCAAAACCCCAAGAATATTTTGGTTGCATGTTACGGCTGTTAAGTGGCACAAAAATGTCCTTTGTAGACTGTGTAGACTAACTGACAATGAATCGTAACCTGCTATTTGTTACACCTACACCTGAGACTGTGTCATTGTTCAAACTATTACAGCTCCTGTCCGAGAAGTGTAATACCATTTCCTTATTCAGTTAACTGAACACGCAGAGTTTTCTGCTTACTTTTTAGTGCTTTGCATCTTGATGCTGATTGTTTCTACAACCTCAAAGCGATCGCTGTGTCTAGCCTCTGTGTAAAACATCGTCAAAGCGCTCAAGCGTATTGTCAACAAGCCTTATACATTTCGACCATGGGCACGGTACGAAACTACCCGTGCTACGTAATTTTCAGAGAAGACTTCTATAACTGTTTTACAAGAGGTTTCTCACGTATCCCACTTATAAAGTAGTAATTTCCCCAATAGATTTTAAAATAATAAAAATCTCCTCCAGCTGTTGTAGCATGTCTTTGATACATGATTATTAGGAAATGGAAATTTTCAATGATGTTGTCAGTTACTTCTGCAGCTGAGTCTGATTGGCGATAGAAGGATCCAACTACAACTTGTATCCCATTCGTTACTTTTTTGTACCAGAATCATTTCACATGCTGTTTTAGTTCCTCTACTTCTTTTCTATTGCTGCAGATACATGACTTGCTATTCCATAAAGCCTGCGTTTTCGGTAAACACTTTGATTTGATCCTGCGAGCTCGCTACCTGCAAATTCTGGCTTTAGCCAATTCTCAGAACCGAGAATCAAGTGGGCTACACAACTTTTCAACAGTGATTCAAATTACGACTATGTAGAACTCCTGGACTCACTAAAACCATCTTCTTAAATTCTCTCTTTCGAAGCTTTTTGGACTGATGTGATATATTTTAAGTAATCATTTTGAGTGAGATAACTGACAGGTAAGACCATAAACTTGTTTCTTACTCAATATGACAACTGCCTACGTATGCTCATTACAGAACTTTGATCTTGGTACTGTATTTGCATATGTCTAGATTAAGAAATGAGCGAATTGTGTGGATGTACTTCTAGAGCTGGTAGTCATCTTAAGCATCTTATTATGTATTGGAGTAGTTCATTGGAATTTGATGTTTTGGGCAGGCTTCTAAATTCGACAGTGAATTGGCATCACTTAGTACAAGTAAGATGGATGCATAGGAATTATGGGCAAAGTTTATGCAGATTGTAAATCGTGGGCTGGAGAGTTACGTACCTAGTCAGTGGATAAAGGATGGAAAAGACCCACCATATGCTGAGGAAGCAGAGGCTGCTGCACTCTAGGTTCAAAAGGGGAAGCACAAACGGCGACAAGCGAAGGTTAGTAGAGATTCGTGCGTCTGTGAAAAGATACAACTACCACCATCACACCTTAGCAAAAGATATGGCAGAGAAGCCGAGAAAACTCTGGTCGTATACAAAATCGCTAAGCGGGTCTAAGACTTCCTTTCAGTCCCTTGTTGACCAGTCTGGTGTGGCATTTGAAGATAGTGAAAGCCGAAGCTTTAAATTTCACGTTCAAGAAATCGTTCACGCAGGAGAACCGTACAAACATACCGTCATTGGACCATCGGACAGACTCCCGTATGGACGAGGTAGAAACAAGCATACCTGGCGTAGAGAAATAACTTAAAGGTTTGAAAACAAATGAATCACCAGGTCCGGATGGAAACCCAGTTAAATTTTACAGAGAGTACTCTACTGCATTGGCCCCTTACCTAGCTTGCATTTATCGTGAATCTCTCGCCCAGCACAAAGTCCCAAGAGACTGGGAAAAAGCGCAGGTGACTACAGTACATAAGAAAGGTAAAAGAACTACAAAATTACAGACCAATCTCCCTAACTTCTGTTTGCTGCAGAAGCCTTGAACAAATTCTCAATTCTAATACAATAAACTGTCTCGAGGCTAAGCAGCTTATGTCCACGAATCAGCATGGTTTTAGAAAGCATCGCTCGTGCGAAACTCAGCTTGCCCTTTTCTCACATGATATACTAAGAACTATGGTTGAAGGGCAACAGGCAGATTCCATATTTCAAGATTTCCGGACAGCATTTGACACGGTGCCCCACTGCAGGCTGTTAACGAATGTATAAGGATATGGAATAAGTCCAATGATAATGTGAGCGGCTCGAAGGCTTCGTAAATAATAGAACTCGGTCTTCGTCAAAGAAAAGGGTATCGTCAGGAGTGCCCCGGAGAAGCGTGATAGAACCGCTGTTGTTCTTTATATTCATAAATGATTTTGCGATCAGGGTGGGCAGCAGTCTGCGGTTGTTTGCTGCTGATGCCTCGATGTACGGTAAGGTGTCGAAGTTGCGTGACGCTAGGAAGATACCAGACGGCTTAGACAAAATTTCCAGTTGGTTTGATGAAAAGCAGCTAGTCCTAATTGTGGGGAAAAGTAAGTTAATGCGAACGACTTGGAAGAACGAACCTGTAATGTTTGGATACAGTATTACTAGTGTCAAGCTTGACACAGTTAAGTCGTTTAAATATCTGGGCGTAGCGTTCAAAGCGATATGAGGTGGAACGAGCATGTGGAAACTGTGGAAGGGAAGGTAAATGGTCGACTTCGGTTTATTGGGAGAATTTTAGGAAAGAGTCGTTCACCTGTAAAGGTGACCGCATATAGGGCGCTTGTGCGACCTATTCTTGAGTACTGCTCGAGTGTTCGAGATCCGTACCAGGTCGGATTGAAGGAAGACATCCGAGCAATTCAGAGGAGGGCTGCTAGATTTGTTACGGGTAGGTTCGAACAAAGCGTAAGTGTTACGGAGGTGATTTGGGAACTCAAATGGGAATCCGTGGAGGGAAGGCAGCGTTCTTTTCGGGAAACACTATTGAGAAAATTTAGAGAACCGGCATTTGAAACTGACTGCCGAACGATTCTGCTGCCGCCAACATACATCGCGCGTAAGGACCACGAAGATAAGTTACGAGAAATTAGGGCTCATACGGAGGCGTACAGATAGTCGTTTTTCCCTCACTCCATTTACGAGTGGAACAGGAGGGGAAATGACAAGTAGTGGAAAAGAGCACCCTCCGCCACGCACCTTACGGCGGCTCACGGAGTACCTACGTAGATGTAGATAGGGACAAGAGATAAGAAGTGCTCTGCCTGTGGCTTCTTGTTACTTTTAAGTAGAAAATAACTGGGGAACAGTAAGCATTAGGAAACAAAGCCACCTAACTTACGGCTTTTGTAAAGTTACAGGTTTCAACAAGAGGCAGAGACGTCCGTTCTCTTTGAACACAATGCCTTGCTATAACTCATACATTAAGAATACTTCGTGGCAAAGTGGTTGTGTAAGGCACACGATGTGCTTGGGACATACATAGACATCTATGGTGGCAATCTGGCGGGAACAGTTTCCGGCCGACTACAGGACAATGCATTCCAGAGACGTTTTCCTCGAAAAAGCCCGACAGACAAGGACTTTCTCTCGCACATTACCCCTCGAGAGGAGGGAGATTTTCAAACGGTGAGCGTAACTGTGGGACTGGACTATGGCACGAAATCTCGAGTCCTAAAATTACAAGTAAATATCACAGTGACCGATCTGGTTTAATAAGAAGGCGCCAAAAGAAAAGAAAGATAAGGACTCCTATTAAAGGGAGACGTATGCCACTAGTTAGAAGTTGCAAAGTATTACTTTTTTACAACAAAGGGAAGAGGCCTGGCTTGAGGCGGAGGCTTTGGTGATCGCCTGTTGGCTCAGTTCGAAATCGATCAGTTGAGTGCGTTACCGACACCAGCCGCCTATAAACCGTGGGACAAAGCTTCACTCTTGGCTGTGGCAAGGTAGGCGACGGAGATGCCCCAGCCGCACACCGAGCGAGGTGGCGCACACTGGACTCGCATTCGGGAGGACGACGGTTCAAACCCGCGTCCGACCATCCTGATTTGCCGACGCAGTAGCTCAGCGTGTTCGGTCAGAGGGATAACTGCCCTCTGTGACAGAAAAACTGAGTGAATGGATGGACGATGAACTTGAACAGGAGTCATGGGACGTCCGCCCCGAGCAAATATAATGACCAAAAACGAACAAAATGAGATTTTAAAAAAATTAGGTTTTCCGTGAGTTCCCTAAATCACTCCAGGTAAATGCCGGGATGGTTCGTTTGAAAGGTCACGGCCGATTTCCTTCCCCATCCTACCCTAATCCTATGGGACCGATGGCATTGCTATTTAGTCCCCTCCCCCAAACCAACCAACTAACCAAACCCAGCTGCACAGTTATGGCTGAGTAATACACTACCGCTAATTAATTTCAATACACCCCTGGTATTTCAGATTTACAACACAAATCAAACGTTATTTCTCACAAAATATAATTGTGTGTGTGTGAATTCCTAAGGGACCAAACTGCTTAGGTCATCGATCCCTAGACTTACACACTACTTAAACTAATTTATGCTAAGAACAACACACACACCCATGCCCGAGGGAGGACTCGAACCTCCGACGGGGGCAGCCGCGCGAACCGTGACAAGGCGCCAAAGACCGCGCAGCTACCCTGCGCGGTGGATGTGGTGACATATAGAAAGTCTGTCACCAGTAACATTCGTTATACTAGTATTTTTATTTTAGTTAATAAAACCAAACGCCATGTGAGATCACAGGGCACTCATTTCATCTTTTATTTCAGCTTAACATGTTGAATATATTGGTTCTGGATTGGGATTCGAACTCGAATGTTGCCATTCGCGAGATATGATCTCTTCGTGACGATACAGTTCCAGCAATTCCTCGTTTGCTAAATATTTCAAACTTCTCAAGGCCTCCAAGCAAGGTGCGTGTCTGGAGTCAAATCCTGGTCCGGTACGAAAGTATCCATCATGTCTTTTGAAGCTCTAGCATCAGCACACCTAGTTGCTGGTAGAAAATAATTTTTATTTTTAACATCTTTCCATTTTTGACAACAATAACGATATGTGACGGATTCGACTCCCAGTGAAACAGAGCTACCCGTCGCACCATTTCGGGTTCAAACATGCCATTCCTAGCTACTGGTGGAAAAGAATTCGACTTTTAACGTTTCTTCGTGTGTAGTCAACGACGATCTGTGGGGGTTCAATTCCCAGTCAGCAATGAACTCCTCGTCACATTATTTCTGATTCAAACACGCGCACATCTCACCATTCATGGCTAGAAGACAATGGCGATGGGCGCTGGCTCGAATAAATGGAATGAATAAACTGATCACTTGTCTCGTCATTTCAGTTTCAAACATCTCGATACTGCTGTGAAAATTCGATACCCAACATTTGATTGTGATTAGTTAACAATCCGATTAGGCGCTGGGTTCGAAACCCCCTGCTTCACAAAACCTTAGGTCATGTCATTTCAAGTTTGTTATTCGTAAGTCAAACCATATTTAATATCTTTCGGCGTTACTTGACAGGGACAATAATTGCTGTATAGGAGTCCCTGTCCAGTACAGGAATTTTCTTCATTTAGTATCAAGTTCATATTTGTTAATTAATACTGGCTAAAAATGAGGTATATCACATCGCTTTATGCTTAGTCAGCAATGAAAATCAGACCTGTGTTCTAGTCTGGCTCAAGTACGAAAACTTTACTTTGTTAACATTACCTATAAGTATGCTCAAATTTGCTACGTGATAATGGCTAAAAATGAGATGTATCAGGTTCCTTTAAGCCAAGTCAGCAGTAAAAATCAGTCCTGTGTTCGAGTCCTGGTGAGGCACGAAAATGCTGTTTCTTAATCTTTGCCTACAGGTGCTCGGTTTTAATCCAGATCCAGAACAAAACAGTTCGGCATGCCCTTTAAAGTTCAGACACATACACAACTAGCTTCTCACGAATGACGCATATCTTTACGTCACTTTACGTCGGACAACAAGCGCGGTAGATGACTTTCGAACTACACATCGAAACACGAGCCACCATGAGTACAGTGAAATTACTAGTGATACTTTGTTGATGGTGATGATAGACCACTTGGCGTTTTTAATCGTTGTTTTTCTAACTAGTTAGTTCATTTACCAGCTAATGCAAAACCACTTACCAAGCGAATGACTCTTAATAGGGGTTTAGAAAACCTGCTGGAGAGGTATCTTATGTGGGCTGCATGCAAATCAGGCGAAACGCAAATAAGGTCGACCGGATAGTTCTGAGCATGATAGTAAATGGATGGAAAAGTCAATATTTTTAGATAGTGGAAGACAGTTCAGCTTGAGTCTTTTCTCTTTTTTTTTTTTCAGATGGTCCTAATGGCAAACATACTGAGTATGTTGCAAGAGATCCTCTGTATTCATATTCATATTAATGACATCAGCTGAACACAGAAAAGGTCTGATGATAAGGATAGTAACTCTTCCATGTATAAGCGGCGATCAAAAAGTTTCTGTCCGAAGGTCGAACAATCCAGAATCGGTATGGCAATCAGGCGAAATCGCCGTGAGCATATCATCTCTCGGCGTACCAGGTTAAGATGCCCGTGTGGTGAAACACCGTTTCCTGCTGCTTGAAGAAATCCGTAATTGTGTGCTACACATCCTCGTCCGGCAGGAATCGTCGACCCTTCAAGACCTTTTTTAAGGGACCGAAGGCGTGATAATTGCATGGGGAGAGATCACTACTACAGGGAGGGTGTCCGCGCACCTTCATTTTGAGTTGGCGTCACTTTTGCGTTACGACATTTGTGATATGGGGACGCGCTTTATCAAGAAGCACCAGCAACCCTTGTCGCAGTTTTCCCGCACGTTTCGTCTTACGGCTGTTAATATACCCGCACCGGAGCCATGCGGGGGAGGGCACGATAGTAAATGAACGGAAAAGTCAATATTTTTAGATTGTGGAAGGCAGTTCTGTATGAGTCTGTTTGTTTTTTATTCAAAATGGTCCTTGTGGCAGGCATAATGGTTATGTTACAAAAACGGGAACTTTTTGATCGTCCATTGCGAACATTAGCCTGCATATCAGCTCACACAACGTGCACGCCAGTATTGAAGGTTGCCTCACTCCCAGGCAACCCCTGTGGGCTTTCCGCTGTAAAAACAGGAATTCTGTGTTACGGGTGAGGGTTAACGCTTACTACGAACACACCCTTTCTTCAATTTCTTCCCAATACGTCTTATAAACTTACAGTAGGTCCAGAGTTACAAAGTTCTATTCAATTTCAGCGTGTGTACACCCGTTTAATACGTGCAATGGCTTTCCGTAATGCCATGTTGTCCCGTCTGGTGAACGTTTGCCTGTAAGCAAATTGTCATTGCTTTATCACAAGCGGTTTCAAATGAGTTTTTCAGCAACACATTTCAGTATTAATTACCTGCAACGCATTTCAGTATTAATTACCTTTCGGGGCGCCCGGCTCTCTCAAAAATCACTTTAGACCTTATGTTACAGTGTTACACGTGCATTTGCCAACACCCTGAAGCACCCTTTCTGTACCTGTTGTATCCACAGAGGCTCGTCATGTGCAATGCCGCTCATGTTTTGGCAAATATTTTCAGTTCCACTTTTGCAACTAGTAAGTAGAGTCAGCTTATTAAGCGAAGTCTGGTGTCAACAGAAAACAAGGATTATGTGATAATTTTGGCTGATCAAGTCCACCCCGTGTTTGTTCCCCAGTGGTGATGCTCGGTTCCAAGATGACAGTGCCCTCGTTCATACAGCTCGCATCATCCATGACAGATTTTGTGAGTGTGAGGATGAATTGCATCTCCCCTATCCACCACAGTCAACAGATCTTGATAAACTTGAGCCTTTGGTCTACTTAGGAGAGAAGGATGTGTGATTGCTATCTGCCTCCATCATTGTCACCTACACTTACCACTATTTTGCAGAAATAACAGTATATGATTTCCTTGAGAACCATGCAGGATCTGTATTTATTCATTCCAAAATGAATGGAAGCCATTTTCAAAGCCAACAGTTTTCCGACACTGTATTATGCATCGTAATGTGTTGTGGTTTTAGTGTTTCACATTTTTACCCACTCCCTATATGTATTCTGTTTCATTCATAGATAGTGCAACTATGCACTGTTTCATGCAACACCATGTGATTGGAGCATTATTGCACAGAAATATGTGTCCTGTAGCACATTTCCTTCATTTCCTGATGCCTGTAAAATCTGCATCACTGCAAAACCACTACTTCTTGCTCTTATTTTTCTGATGAGTAGAATATTCAACTTCCTGCAGCTGAAGTCAGCTATCTTAAAGTTCTCTTCGGATTTTGGGTGTCTGAGTGACTTGGATCACTCATTGATGTGTTTTCATAATTCGCTGCATGTGCCAAGTTCAATATTGTTTTCATGCTAAACACAACAAACCGACTGTCACTTCACAGTATGGAAAGTCTGACATTGCTACACTGATTTCTTCAACTTCTCCTTGCAGTGAAACTGGAGTTGTTATGGTTTTTGAGTTTTTCATTCAGTATATTTCTGCCATTTCTTTAGTATATCTTCTTGAAGAATATAGGTACCTTCTCTTGCTCGTTTGATTTCAAGTCTAAGATACATTGTCAGTTCTTCATAAATTGTAATACCAAAAATTTTCTTTACTTTTTGTAGGAGATCTTTCATTTGACAGATGTTTTCTCCAAATAGAATCCCATCATCAACACGTAAAGCAAAATACATTTTCCTGTCAGTATCTGATTTGTAAACACACTGGTCAGATTTCGGTTGGATGAGTTTTTTATTCTTAAGAACTTCATTCAGTTTCTTATTCCAATGCAAAGAAGCTTGTTTCAACCATACAGTGACGTTTTGAGCAGAGAAATTTTAAAAATGAGTGCTTTGTATCCCTCCAGAGCTTTCATTGAGGATCTTTTAGATGACAAATAGTTTGGCTTTAGGAAAGGCAAAAGCACCAGAGGGGCAGTTCTGACTTCGTACTTGATATAATGAAAGCAAGATTGAAGAAAAGTCAAGATATGCTTGTAGGATTTGTTGATCTAGAAAAAGCATTTGACAGTTTGAAATTATGCAAGGTTTTCCAGACTCTGAGAAAAATAGGAGTAAGCTGTAGGGAAGGATGAGTGATATACAATACATACAAGAACGAAGAGGGAACAATAAGACTGGAGGATCAAAAACAAAGTTCTAGGATTAAAAAGGGTGTAAGATAGGAATGCTGTCTTTCACCCTTACTGTTGAATCTACAAATTAAATAAGCAATGACTGAAATGAAATAAAGGTGCAAGAGTGGGATTAAAATTCATAAACATATCAACAATAAAATTCACTCATGAGATTGCTATCCTTAGTGAAAGTAAAGAAGAACTTCAGGACCTGTTGAATGGAATGAACAGTCTAATGAATAGAAGATATGGAGTGAGACTAAGCCAGAAAAAGACAAAAGTAGTGAAAAGTATGGGAAATGAGAACAGCAAGAAACTCAACATCAAAATTGATGATCATGAAGTTAAGGAATTCTGCTACTCTGGATGCAAGATAACCCATGACAGACAAAGCAAGGACATAATAAGCAGACTAACATGCACATTCCTGGGCAAGAGAAGTCTGCTAGTGTCAAACAGGCATTAATTTGAGGAAGAAATTTCTGAGAATGTATGCTCGGAGCACATCATTGTGTGGTAGTGAATTGTGGACAGTGGGAAAACTGCAACAGAAGAGAATCGAAGCATTTGTGTGCTAAAGAAGAATCTAAAAATCAGGTGGACTGATAAAGTGAAGAATGAGGATGTTCTCTACAGAAATAGCAAGGAATGGAACACATGGAAAATAAAGTCAAGTAAAATGGGGCCACATGATAGAAGATGTGGTAAGGCATCAGGGAATTACCTCCATGGTACTAGATGGAGCTTTAGGGGGTAAAAACTGTAGGGGAAAACAGAGACTGGAATACGTTCAGCAAATAACTGAGGATGTAGGGTGCAAGTGCTACTCTGAAATGAAGAGGCTGGCACACAAGAGGAATTTGTGAGGGTCTGCACCAAACCAGTCAGAAGACTGATGACCAAAAAACAAATAACTTACAAAAAAACTTGCTCTTTCAGCTCACAATTGAGAAAGGTTGTTTTGACATCAAATGTTATAATTATCAAATCTTTGTGTGCAGCAAGTGCACAGTTTGCACAACAGAACTAAAAATATCTTTAAAACTGAGTTTTCCTTGATCCTGTTGACATCCTTTTTCAACTAGCCTATCTTTGTACTTTCAATTATCCTTTTTCTTGAAAATACATTTTCCTGTAATAATTTCTTTTTCACAAGCAGTTTCTTTAGCCACCAGAGTCCATGTTTCATTTTTATTCAATGATTCTTTCTTTTCATTTAAAACCTTTATCCAATTTTTCTTGTCTTCACTTTCAGTGCGTTCCTTGTATGTGAGCATAACATATCACATCTCTTTGGCAAATTTGTTAGACATCTTGATTTGTGATATGTTTCTTGGTCTTCTTCTGGAGTTTCTCTTCTTTTTTCTTCTGGATCTTCTCTTACTCCTTCCACAAGGACTTCTCTTCTTTCTTCTTCAAAAATTTGGTCTCCTCTTTTTTGTCTTCATATCGATGAGTGAACTCAACCATCTCTTGTTTCAGAAAAATTTCCAGTCTTAGGATTCCAAATGACATACCCAGTTGTCTGTACATCCTACAAGAACAACTCTTTCTCCTTTTACAGGTTATCATAGCTTGTGCTGCACATTATTGTTACTAGATTTGCCATCACACATGTTTCCCAACAAGGCATTCCCTCTGTTTACATGATTTTGTCCACACAGTTGCACAGTTCTGTTATTTTCATCAGATTATTGAAATTTAGGTGTCCTAGGTTTTGTGCCACTGTATAGTTTGCTTCTTTTGTGTCATTAGTGCCTCCTTTTTACTTTCATTTTTTATGTCAATGGAGTACTGTCAGCTTTTTCATTCTTTGTCTTCAAAAATAGCATCTTCATCTTTCAGAATTCTCATCTTTTTCTTATCAAATAGTGCCACTCCCCTTTTCTTCAGGAATAGCATTTATTGAAAATAAATTTCATGACAGTTGAGGAACACATGGCACATTTATCAACAAGACCTTTTGTGACTCTACTTCACCAACAAGTTTCGAACATATGAAATTACCATTTTCATTCTTAATTTTTGTACCTTCACAGCTTTACACGTTTGATGTAACTTTCCTTTCATTTGACATGTGCTTGTTGCCACCACTGTCTGTAACAAACTTGGTATCCATTTTATCAGTCTTCTTTTCTTGCTTATCTGTCACAAATACTTCTGGAAATAAACTGTCTTTGATGGTTTTTCATCTGCTGATGTTGCTCTTTGTAGTAACATTTTTCATTTGAATGATTTGTTTTTTTTGCAGTACTTACACATAGGCAGCCCTTTATTGTCCAGTACTTTCCCAGATGATATTACCACAGGTGGAACAGTGTCTCTTGTTCTTGTTACCACTATGTTTCTTTTAACACTCATGCACATAGTGACCTAAACATCCACATCCAAGGCACGTCACTGATTTTTCATTGTTTTTATACTGATCTGTTCTCTTGTAGGCTACAGCTTTGAATGCAGTGCATATTTCTTCTTCATTTATCTTCACTTTATATTCTTCTACATCGACATCTACATCTACATCCATACTCTGCAAGCCACCTGACGGTGTGTGGAGGAGGGTACCTTGAGTACCTCTATCGGTTCTCCCTTCTATTCCAGTCTCGTATCATTCATGGAAAGAAGGATTGTCAGTATGCTTCTGTGTGGGCTCTGATCTCTCTGATTTTATCCTCATGGTCTCTTCGCAAGATATACGTGAGAGGGAACAATATACTGCTTGACTCCTCGGTGAAGGTATGTTCTCGAAACTTTGACAAAAGCCCATACCGAGCTAATGAGCGTCTCTCCTGCAGAGTCTTCCACTGGAGTTTATCTATCATCTCCATAATGCTTTCGCGATTACTAAATGATCCTGTAACGAAGCGCGCTGCTCTCCGTTGGGTCTTCTCTATCTCTTCTATCAATTTGGTATGGATCCCACACTGCTGAGCAGTATTCAGGCACTGGGCTAACAAGCGTACTGTAACCTACTTCCTTTGTTTTCAGATTGCATTTCCTTAGGATTCTTCCAATGAATCTCAGTATGGGATCTGCTTTACCAATGATCAACTTTATATGATCATTCCATTTTAAATCACTCCTAATGCGTACTCCCAGATAATTTATGGAATTAACTGCTTACAGTTGCTGACCTGCTATTTTGTAGCTAAATGATAAGGGATCTTTCTTTCTATGTATTCGCAGCACATTACACTTGCCTACATTGAGATTCAATTGCCATTCCCTGCATCATGTGTCAATTCGCTGCAGATCCTCCTGCATTTCAGTACTATTTTCCATTGTTACAACCTCTCGATATACCACAGCATCATCCGCAAAAAGCCTCAGTGAACTTCCGATGTCATCCACAAGCTCATTTATGTATATTGTGAATAGCAACGATCCTATGACACTCCCCTGCGGCACACCTGAAGTCACTCTTACTTCGGAAGACTTCTCTCCATTGAGAATGACATGCTGCGTTCTGTTATCTAGGAATTCTTCAATCCAATCACACAATTGCTCTGATAGTCCATATGCTCTTACTTTGTTCATTAAACGACTGTGGGGAACTGTATCGAATGCCTTGCGGAAGTCAAGAAAAACGGCATCTACCTGGGAACCCGTGTCTATGGCCCTCTGAGTCTCGTGGACGAATTGCGCGAGCTGGGTTTCACACGATCATCTTTTTCGAAACCCATGCTGATTCCTACAGAGTAGATTTCTAGTCTCCAGAAAAGTCATTGTACTCGAACATAATACGTGTTCCAAAATTCTACAACTGATAGACGTTAGAGATATAGGTCTATAGTTCTGCACATCTGTTCGACGTCCCTTCTTGAAAACGGTGATGACCTATGCCCTTTTCCAATCCTTTGGAACGCTATGCTCTTCTAGAGACCTACAGTATGCCGCTGCAAGAACGGGGGCAAGTTCCTTCACGTACTCTGTGTAAAATCGAACTGGTACCCCATAAGGTCCAGCGGCCTTTCCTCTTTTGAGCGATTTTAATTGTTTCTCTATCCCTCTGTTGTCTATTTCAATATCTACCATTTTGTCATCTGTGTGACAATCTAGAGAAGGAACTACAGTGCAGTCTTCCTCTGTGAAACAGCTTTGGAAAAAGACATTTAGTATTTCGGCCTTTAGTCTGTCATCCTCTGTTTCAGTACCATTTTGGTCACAGAGTGTCTGGACATTTTGTTTTGATCCACCTACCGCT